>NW_027279631.1:0-181566 GCF_046629955.1 Centroberyx affinis
TTAATTTTCATAAGTTGTTATGAATTTGACCAAATTTAAAGATACTGAATATTGGCACATTGATATCTATCTATCATTGATATCTGCCTTGAAAAACCCATATTACTGTTGAACTCCTGTATCTCCCACTTATTTAGGCTAACTTATCATCTGCCCCACATCTCTCCAAAAAAAAAAAACTCATGCACGCTAACTCATGCACCCCCTCTCTGATGCTGCAATGTTTTCCTCTCAGTGCAGCTTGGCAGATTGAAAGACGGAGAACAAAACAACAGTTAGGATGAATTACCATTTCAATTTCCAGGCAAGGTTCAGGCTCGTGGTAATGTTTACCCGCAAAAAAAAAAACAAAAACAAAAAAACAGAATAAAAGCAAAAGAAAACAGCTGTTATGGCAGTAATGGGAGTCGACGTTCCCCACCCTGCAGTAGGCCATCGCAATAGTGTGGAGCTGAAGAAAATCACCGACTTCTATATACCGACCACACCTAGGTTAAAAAAAAAAACCCATGTAAATGCAATGCACCTGGTTATTATGGCGCTGGGAGATAATGGGAGATACTTACATAGAGTGGAGCTTGTTGGGGATTCAGCTTCATGGCTCTGGACTCTGGGAAGAAACGGGGGGGGGGGGGGGGGGGAGAGAAAGAGAGGTGAGCATTCGTTCCACAGGAGTGAATATGTAAGGGATAGGGGTTAGGGTGGTAAAGCGAGCCGGTCATCATCCCAAAAATATAAGTCCAGACAGTGTAGAGTTTACAATTTAGGTATTTGGATAAGAGCAGACACTCCTCGGAAAGCCTTTACTGGCCAGTCAGAATTAAGGATTCAACAAAGCTGTGTGTTCAATCAAAATAGTAATTACCCCCAAAAAACTGTTGAAGGCCCTGATTAGGAGAGGCTGAGCTCTTATTTACAAGGTAGATAGATAGATAGATAGATAGATAGATAGATAGATAGATAGATAGATAGATAGATAGATAGATACCTTTATTGTCACTGTACGAGTACAATGAAATGTCGTTTGGAGCAAGCCTATAGATGCCTAATAAAGGATAAAAACTATAAGAAAATATAAACACTATAGAGTATAAGATATAAAAATATAAAATAGATTAGAACGAAATAATACTGCATATGCACAGAATAAAAGAGTGAAATGTCCGGTACTGGGAGCAAGTGGAGCCAGTATGCTCACATTATTGCACTTAAAGGGGGGGGGGGGGGTATAGGTGAGTTAAGGGGAGGGGTTGAAATAAATAGAGTAGGGCTGAATGATTTTGAAAAAAATATCTAATTGCGATTATTTTGACTGATATTGCAATTGCGATATGATTTGCGATATCAGAGGGAACGATCGTTTTTACGTCATTATTCTCATTTTCATTGAAAAATGTATTAAAATGATTACGGTGTGATTTTTCTGCGGGGGATCTGTACCAAACAAAGATGTTTTCTTAAGTCTGTAGAATACGATGTGTAGGCCGGGACATCTCTGCAGCACCACGATATTTCATTTAAAATGGTGTTTTGACACATTTCACCTTTAACAAATATTGCGCCCTCCTGCGATTTGAAAATTGCAGGAGGCCATATTGCGATTTCGATAAAATTTCGATTCACTGGTCAGCCCTACAATAGAGGGGACAGTCACAGTGGGGTTGAGGAGGTGAGGAGGCTTTCATCCATTGTGTCTTCCACTACCATCAGTGCGTGTGTTTCCAGAATGGCTAGAAGAACGGTCTGCTTTTACTTAGCTGCCAGGGAATCTTTTTGATTTTTTTTTTTTTTTCCCCGCCGGAAACGGAGAGAGTCACAACAAGACGTCCCACGAGAGACGAAGGCATCTCGAATGGTGCGTAAATGGCCCCGCGGGGGTATAATTGGCTCCCTGTTTCAAAACGGCGTTTCTAAATTAGAGAGATGTCACGCAGCGCTGTGATCTCTGGGGGTCACAGCCGCGCTATTGTAGAACGCTGTGATGTGGTTGGTCCATTCACGGGGGCAGGAAACAGGAAGTCGGGAGGCAAACAGAGGAGCCTAACAAGTCTGGCTGACACACACACACATAGACGGATAGAGCCAGACAGAAGCACACCCAAACACACAGTCGGATGGGCACATGCCTGTTTGAGTTGCTTTAATGCGTCTATGCATATACATGAGCTGAGGGGGTTTTCACAGCTAAAAGGGTCTAAGTGCTGGATAAAAAAAAAAATTCATTGACTTTTTAATGGAGACTTAGTGGCAAATGGTCATCCGCTACAGCAAGAGAACACGCCTTCTCTCTGCTGTACACTTTGCATTTTGTAACGGTGAGATATTATCTCTGTATTCGCTGATGTAAGAGACAGAAACAGACACCCATTCACTGTGTGTGTGTGTGTGTGTGTGTGTGTGTGTATGTCATTCTTTGGAATTGCACACTGGGCTGTGAAGCGCTGTGCCCACTCGCACCTGGGTGTTGCTCTGTTCTAACCAATGCGCATGGCTACACACACGCACACACACACACACACACACACACACACACACACACACAGATGTTGCTACGGCTTGCTGCACGTTTATGTTCACACACACCCACACGCATACATGCATGGCTGCACAGACGTGTGATGCGTTATGTTGGTGCCGGAGTATGGTGATTATTTTGCATGATGCTCTTGAAAATGTTTTTTTTTGAAAGAGTGCACAGAGGTCCCAAGACTGCAGCTTACAAATGATTCATAGCTTTTTAGTTTTAGTCGGAACTGATTTTGGCATTTGATCACCCTAAGGCCTGTAAGTCATTATAATGAGAAACGTTCTCAAAATAATGAGTTAGTATCTCAAACCAATGAGTTAGTATCTCAAAATAATGAGAAACACATAGTTTCTCATTATTTTGAGAAACTAAGTCATTATTTTGAGAAAGTTTCTCATTATTTGGAAATACTAACTCATTATTGTGAGATACTAAGGCATACTAAATCATTATTTTGAGATACTAACTCATTGTTTTGAGAAAGTTTCTCATTATTTTGAGATACTAACTCATTATTTTGAGATACTAACTCATTGTTTTGAGATACTAACTCATTATTTTGAGAAAGTTTCTCATTGTTTTGAGATACTAACTCATTATTTTGAGATACTAACTCATTGTTTTGAGATACTAACTCATTATTTTGAGAAAGTTTCTCATTATTTTGAGAAAGTTTCTCATTATTTTGAGAAAGTTTCTCATTATTTTGAGATCCTAACTCATTATTTTGAGATACTAAGTCATTATTTTGAGAAAGTTTCTCATTTTTTTGAGATACTAACTCATTATTTTGAGATACTAACTCATTATTTTGAGATACTAACTCATTATAATGACTTACAGGATCTTTTTTTTTTCCATCACACTGGCGGAAATGGGCTTCCGTACATTCCAACCGAACACTACAGCAGCTGATTTCACCGATTAGCACAGCTTCAGCCAGAGAGGATGAACTAATCAGTAGTCTTTGGTGGAATAAAAACCTGCAAACTCTTGGCACTCCGTGGCACACGACTGCCTATCTCTGCTGTTAGACATTCAAACGCCATGCAAAACTCATTACGTGTCTTCACTCTCACTCGCTGTCAGTCTTTGTATCAACGCTGACTGTGGAGCAACAGGGGTGGGGGGGGGGGGTGCTATACTGCAAGAATACAAGCAGGAAGGTTCAGCAAAAATAACTAAAAGAAAGGTGTGTTCAAGTACATTAAGCATGAAGGCAATACGTTCACAAGAGTTTATAGCATCTGATCCTCTTGTCCTGCTGTCTGTCTGGCTGTGGAGGTAATCCCCAACCCCCTGGTATAATGCATGTGTGTGTATGTGTGTGTGTGCATGCTTCTTAGCCCAACCCCCAACCCCCCCCCTCATCCCTCAACAGGGGTTCAGTTTAAACCAATCTGCTTAACCAAGCCCATTTACACAATTGAGACCCTGCAGGAGCATAAGAAAACACAGCAGTCCCAACCTTGTCTCACGAAACGTTGTGAAACGATCACAACGGGCCTCATCTATCAATCGTTTTGTAAATGTGGAAGTTTCCTCATGCAATACACTGAGGATCAAACCAGCTGTCTCCCTAACCGACCTGTTGCAACACCTCAAAAAGACTTCAAAACATCACAACCGTTTTGATGTGATGTTATATCAAAGAGGATGTGTAGAGAGTCTCAAAATCCCATGTTTATGTCACAAGCGAGTCTCGCTTCTGTAATTAGACATATTTCCGCTTGCAACAGAAAGTTCAGGCGGGACATGATGCAGGAACAAACTCAAAAATGGGCAGGTTAGACCAGAACAAACCTGGAAAGCCCTTTAATAATCTTAGAATCTAAATTCTGGATTCTTCAGAATGAATAAAAAAAAACAGCTGCGATGTATTACTGGGTGGAATTTTTACAGTATGTACTATGTCTACTGGTACACCATGAAGTAACCGCTAAAAGCATAGCATTTTCCACAAAGTAAAAGTACAGTGATTTTGATATGAAAATATAAGAAAATATTTTTAGGGGACATTTTTTGTTGTTGAAAAGGTGTACATTGTGATATGGAGAGTTCACCTAACAAGGTGAAAAAGTCATTTTTCTCATTAGGACTTCAAAGGTGTCCCTAAGTGACACCAAGTTAAGTGGCTACATGACAAAAGCATCAGGAGCTTTTAATGAGTCTGGATCCTGGTTGGAAAAAGCTGAAAGCCAGTAACAGAGTGTCAGTTTTTCAATAGGAGGCGCTATAGAACAGTTGCTGACTGTAGCTTTAATATCAATGCCGATTAAAGGAATAGTTCACCCAAAAATGAAAATTCTGTCATCATCTACTCACCCTCATGCCAAATGAAACAGGATTTTCATTTTTGGGTGAACTATTCCTTTAAGGCTGAGTTATAGTTCTGTGTCGAAGTATCCGGTTGATATCCACCGATAGCGAAGACAATGGAGCAGATGGAAGAGAGACTAGCTGAGGAGATTCGCAGATATATTCATTTGTACGACACCTCGTCTCCAAATACTAAAGACTGCCAGATGTCACTGAAATATCCCAGAACATGAGTTCCAGAGAATGTAATCACTACTAGTTCTATTGTGTTTTCACAATTACTTCCTTGTTCACAAAGCAGGTACAAGGAGTGGCTCACGGAGCAAAAATATGTTATTGCTTTTTGGTTTTCTATATCAGCACACCAAAAGGCTATCTTGTGATATTAGCTGACTACTCAACAAGAACACTCAGTTTAGAGTTTATGAGCTTCTTCTCTTTTTGGATCGGAGTCTAGCAGCTGTCTGGCTGACGATGTCACCATGCAGCCAAAGCAGTAACCATGGAGGAAACAACAGTTGCTATTTATCCAGAAGGATTAGGATTTTTACTGTATGGGAACAGAATTACAGTCAGAATGAAATGGAAGTCAATCAGCACAACACAAACCTTAAAGAGCGACTAAACCCCAAACCCAAATCTGTGGTGAAGCCTGACATCTAATGGTTAAAAGTAGAGAGTATCGAACTGGCAATCTGCTATTGGCTGGTCTTTGGTGCCAGGTGATGTCACCACCTGTTGTACTCTATAGAAGTATAGAACCTGGCACCAAAGATCAGCCAATAGCAGAAGACCGGTTCAGTACCCTACTTTTCACCATTAGGTGTCAGGCTTCACCACAGATTTGGGTTTGGGGTATGGTTACTCTTTGACTTCAAAATGGTAAATAGCCTATTTCAACATCTGTTATTAATATCAGCTAGGTAGTTTATTGACACTTTGACACTTTCCTCAACTGTTCACTTAGCTCCGATACGCAACGTTCTCTCTCTTATATTGAGAGAAAATGATGCTAAACTCCATCTAAGACTCTTGTATTAACGCCTTTTTCATTGGATATGGATACGATGCAGTTTGATTACATAGAGGCTTTGCATTTGCATCACAAATCTCCTAGCAAAACACGTCTGGTGCCATCATAGAGGTCCAGAAGAGAATTTGGCACAAAAATGCATATCAAATTTAATGATATTGACTACCAGCTGTCGGCATCTTCAATCAAAAAAATATCAGTATTGGCCTTCAAAAACCCATATTAGCTGAACCTTCATGTAAATATCTACAAGTGTCTCTATACAACTCTCACCCTGCCAACCGGCCGGTCTGTCTGTGCCTGCGTTTCATTCAGAGTGACAGTAGATGGGATGTTGGCATATTTGCTGTGTCAGTTGTTTTCTTATAACTGTGACAACACTGGGAGCACAAGCTGCACTTGTCCGGGGAAAGACACAGACAGCACGGCAGTCAGTAGTCATTAGTCAGCATTTAGTAGCTTCCACTGATAGCAAGGTGAGTTAAAGCTGCACCGGGCAACTTTGCATGCGGACTTCAAAAACCTTCAAATCCTGTAAGTGTGTCAGTAAACTGCACATAGTACACTCATCACCGACCCTGCTGGTCTGTGATGCTTTATCTCAAAATGCAGTGGTGGAAGAAGTACTGAGATGTTTTACTTCAGTAAAAGTAGCAATACAACAATGTAAAGATACTCCATTACAAGTAAAAGTCCTGCATTCAAAATCTTACTTAAGTAAAAGTACATAAGTATTGGCAGCAAAATGTACTTAGAGTATCAAAGTGAACATACTCATTATGCAAACTGTCCCCATTTAGAGAGTTATATTTTTCATAAATTATTGGAATATTAATACTGATTTATTGATGTAAGCAGCATTATAAAGTTGTCAACGTGAAGCTAATTTTAACAATTTAGCTATACTTTTGGGTAGTCTAATCTATAACAATGCTATTTTATTGTTTTTTCATAAAGATGATCAAATGTTTTAAATATAAAATATTGATCTGAAAAGCAACTAGTAACTATAGCTGTGAAATAAATGTAATGGAGTAAAAAGTACAATATTTCCCTCTAAAATGTGGTGGAATATAAGTACAAAGTAGCATGAAATGGAAATACTCAAGTAACGTACAAGTACCTCAAAATTGTACTTAAGTACAGTACGTGAGTAAATGTACTTAGTTACTTTCCACCACTGTCAAAATGAGACCAAAAGGGATGAGAAGGGCAAAAGATCTAACATTGGTGAGTCCAGCTTTCTCTGGACAGAGTGCAAAGCAATGGGCCCTACATTTCTATAGAGATTATTGTTGTAAGCCAGGCAAGCAAAAGCAATGAGACAGATACACAGACAGAGAGACAGACAGACAGACACGAGTCCAACAGAAATAGCTTTAACAGCTCAGACTCTAAATCTAGAGCTGTAAAGGGCTATAAAGGGGCCCTTCTCAGTGTTGTGTGCGAGTTAGAGGGGCAAAAGTGCTTTCCCATTTCTTTTTATAAATGGGGGGACAAGGTGGTGTGAGGTTAGGAGGGAGAGGTAAAAAAAAGAAGAGTCAGATGGTGAAACAGTAGGGGAGAGGTGAAAGGCAGGGCTGCACAATACTGACAAAAAAATCGCGAGACATTGCGATTGCTAAAGCTTATTTCTCAGCGCTTCCAAAAGGTTCAAAATAAGGTTCATATTTTACTGCACTTTTACCTGATGTGCCGATTTTGAAAAAATATCTAATTGCGATTATCTTGGCTGATATTGCAATTGCGATATGATTTGCCGTATTAGAGGGAACGATAATTGTTACATCGTTATTCTCATTTTCATTGAAAAAACGTATTAAAATGATTATGGTGTGATTTTTTGGCGGGGATCTGTACCAAACAAAGATATTTTCTTAAGTCTGTAGAATATGATGTGTAGGCCAGGACATCTCTGCAGCACCACAATATTTACTTTAAAATGGTATTTTGACACATTTCACCTTTAACAAATATTGCACCTCCTGCGATTTGAAAATTGCAGTAGGCCATATTGCGATTTCGATAAAATTTCGATTCACTGTTCAGCCCTAATGAGCATATATCCCATCCCTAAGCTGATAGGGTGGTGAACGCTCCGGTATATGACCCACTGGCACCTCATCGGTAAACATGGTTTCAGAAAAACACTGCTTCACATTTAGCCTGAGCCTAACTCCCTGTCCCGATGCAAGAAGCAGGTGGAAGGACTACCACACAAGGACACAGAGAGGCTACACAGCATTGCCATCTGAAGTGTGTGTGTGTGCGTGTGTGTGTGTGTGTGTGTGTATATGTACTAGTGTGTTGGCATCTGTGTGCGAGAGCTAAGTAAACTCCAGGGGCAGGCTAAAGTGGCACGATAACAGGCGGGCCCCACTTGAGATGGCGCTGCCCCGTGGCCTTCAGCGGAGAGACAGGTACTTAAGATAGCCTGGGGAGAGAGAAATGAGCCGGAGAGGAGGAGGCTTCAGCTTTTGCACGCATGTGGGAGTCGGTGATTCTCAAATATTTTTATTGTTAGATATGATTTGGTCCAGAATGCCATGACTGTCTGTATTGCAGGTAGAGAGATAACAGTGAAACTATGATCAAAAACAGTCATTCTTCTACATTCTCTGATTGTGTTATAATGGTGAAGTTTAACAATTCATCAATTGGCATGGGGACCCCTGGAACCTGGAACCCCCTCAAGGATCCCTGGTGGTCCCCGGACCCCACTTTGAGAACCACTTGACTTAGATATTACAGGATGGATACAAATACAAATTAACTTCCACAAACAATATGATTTTCCTGGCAATTTAAACCCATTTTTATCACATTTTTGGGGGCTAAAAATATGTTATTAGGGCCACAGACCCCCATTTGATGTGATTTTGTCTCTCAGACCCAAACCTGAGAATATCTTTATCGTTAGATATGATTTTCTCCAGAATTCCATGACTATCTGTATTGTAGGTAGAGAGATAACAGAGAAACTATGATCAAAACAGTCAGTCTCCTACATTCTATCATTGTTCTTGTGAATGAAATAATGAAGTTTAACGATTCATCGGTTTGCTGGGGACCCCCTGGGATGCCCCTCAAGGACCCCCTGGTGGTCCCCGGACCCCACGTTGGGAACCACTGCTCTACACAACACTTCTGCCCTACTGCAACACAGGACAGTGAACAGTCATGCCGAATAGAACAGACACACACCGCCGTTATATGTCTGGCGTGCACATGCACACACGCACACACACACACACACACACTCAGTTGCGGTCAGAAGAGCAGAGAGAGGGAAGGGGGGGGGGGGGGGGGGCTATGTTTCCACAACTTGTTGTAATTATGTGTTCTACAACTAAACGCTGACATTGGCTGTTCTTATACGGAGAGCTACAGCAAGAACCTGGAGACTTAACTCAGCTGGTCATAAGATATGTCTGGTATGGAAGGAATGAGAGAGAGAGAGAGAGAGAGAGTGAGAGAGAGAGTGAGTGAGGGCGAGATGGAAACGGAGAAAGGCAGAAAGACAGAGAGGAAGAGAAGGGGGGGGGGGGGAAGTACAGAAAGAGATAGAGGAACAGAGCGAGAAGAAAGGGGGAGACAGGGCTAATCCGAGCCGAACCCTCGTGGGCTCGTCCTGGCGTTTAGCAGCCGTTCTGCTCTGCTGCACACAGAGAGAGAGGAGGGGGTGGGGGGTGGGGGTGGGGGGGGGGCTTGCGGGTTGTGTCATTCACTTCCATTGGCTGCACACACGAAGCGGCAGAAGGCTCCGGCCTTGTCAAAACAGGCCGCCGCGGCTAGAGGCGTGGCGAAGGGGGCTATTGTTGGTTTACAGCGGTGGCCGTGGTGGAAGACCCCCCCCCCCCCGATCCTGCATCCACTCTGAACCTCTACTACACAGCGGCGTCTGTATGGGAATTCTTCCTTTGAACGTTATACACCAGTAGTGTCACAATGCCAGTACACTTTAAAGGAACAGTTCACCCAAAAATTAAAATTCTGTCATCTACCCCTTTGCCCAATAATCATCATTTAAGTGACAAAAAGAAGAGACAATATTTAGCTCCAAAGAAACCGACTGAATACTTTGGCTACTAAACTGTCATGTGTCACGGCTTAAAGGAATAGTTCACCCAAAAATGAAAATTCTGTCATCAACTACTCCCCCTCATGCCAAATGAAACACAGGTGAAATGTGTTAGTCCATATAACACACAGGGAGGTTGCCAGCACAACTTGGTAGCAGCCTTCTCCAAAACAACTGAAGTCAATGGGGACCTGTTCTTTAGAGTTCCAAAACAAAAACAGCCAAACAATCACACTGTGAATAGAAAGACCTATACACCATTATTTGTTGCAGCTGTAGTTAAGATTTGCACTAAATGATGGTGTAAATATACTGTAGGTCTTTTTGGAACTCTGAAGAACTGGTCCCCACTGACTTCAGTTGTTTTGGAGAAGGCTGCTATGGAGTTGTGCTGGCAGCCTCCCTGTGTGTTATATGGACAAACTTCACCTGTGTTTCAACTGGCATGAGGGTGAGGAGATGATGACAGAACTTTCATTTTTGGGTGAACTATTCCTTTAACACTGTTTGAAAACAGCTATCGGCGATGTACCGTGCATTTATGGGCCCGTTTTGGTGTTTGGTGTATTTTTCTTATAACCGCAGATAGGCTAACTGGCCAAACGTAACTGGAGTTCGATAGCAGAAAATATTTCAACTATCTAAAACATCTACAGTAAACGTCAGGTTTTGGTGTCAGTCCCTCAGAATCAAAGAGTGAGAGACATTCAACAATCATACAGGGAGAAACCCATCGTAGAACAAGCAGAGAGAGCAATTTCTCCACCAGCAGTAGTCTCAACAGACCACAATGCAATGCAGCCACAGCCTGCTTGTTTGCAGATCTGTGGTCAGTAGCGTGTGAAATGCAACGCGCTCGTCAACAGCTTTCTGTGATTGGGACAACCAGCCAGACTGTCCTCTCTCCACTCTCACTTTTATTCGCCTGGAGAAACATACTGCTCTCTCCACCTACACATATACAGTACAGAGAAACTCTTTCTTCGGGGGTTATCGAAAGGCATTCTGGGAGAAGTGGTCACTGACTGAAGTAGAAGCAAGACGAGGCAGGGTTAGGTTGAGGGGAAAGTGGGTACATCAAAAAAACAAATTACAACACTTCATCACATAGTAACTCCTGGAATGCACTGAACATCGCAAATTGATGGCATCTCACAGTAGTAGTATAGGAGTATCTGTGGGTGTATTTTTGCTTTATTATCAAAAAATGTAATACTACTACGATACCACACTTCACCTCTGAGCTTTGTAGCAACTCTTGATGTTGGTTGGATGTCCAGCTTTATCAGCTTTGTCAATCTTTCGCAATTTTGGTTACAGTGACGGGGTTAGCCCCTAACCCTAGGGAGCGTATCTATGTTCCCAGGTTCCTATGTTCCCAGGGTCCTATGTTCTCCAGTTCTACATATGTGCTCTCCCAGGGTCCTATGTTCCCAGGGTCCTATGTTTAACCCTAACCCTAACCCTAACTAACCATATTAAGTGCATACAGAGCTGGGGAACATCTTTTTCAGGTTCCCATTATGTGCTATATAGAGCTGGGGAACATAGGACCCTGGTAACATAGGACCTTGGGAACATAGGACCCTGGGAACATAGGACCCTGGGCACATAGGACCCTGGGAGAGCACATATGTAGAACTGGGGAACATAGGACCCTGGTAACATAGGGCCTTTGGAACATAGGACCCTGGGAACATAGGACCCTGGGAGAGCACATATGTAGAACTGGGGAACATAGGACCCTGGGAACATAGGACCCTTTGTCATGTTCCCATTATGTGCCATATAAATCTGGGGAACATAGGACCCTGGGAACATAGGAATGACTCCCTAGCGCTAACCCGAACAATTAATTGCGAAACAACCAAATCTGAATTTTGATTTCTCAGGTGGAGCAACAGTGCAGCAATAGTGCAGTGTACATAGAGTTTAAAGTAGTACCAAGGCTACGTCTGTACTGAACGTCTGTACTTTTTCATTACTATTGTGTAGTAAGTCCAAAGGCCAAATCTGTAGACCCCTGGCCTCATGTTTGTGGAACCTACTGTTCATATCCTGTCATAGCCCAAGGCAAAGCCCATTTCTCTTGTCCTTAGTTGTGGACCAGAAATGTCTACTTTTCAGGCATCGAGTTGAGGTCTCTTTCTCTTATTATTTATTATCTTCAATTTGTTAGAAAATCCAATAAAAAATGTTTTGCCTAATATTCTGACTCCCATGTACTTACTCTGAGCAACTTGATTGCTGGATCACTCTATTCTGACTGTGGGCAGTAAGAGAGGCTCTGACTGCATCTATCTAGAGGCAGGGCTCAAGAGTGCAACCATGTAGTCGGCCACTAGGGGTCAGATAGGCTAACCGTGAGGATTTGAGTGAGCAGGTTGCTTTACAGTTTCATGAGTTGCTTCGCATCGCTAACCGTCAACTCCGATGATGGATGCAGCTGTTCTCCAAGTATATATATTTTTTTTTATTCCTGTGGTCTTTAAAATAGAAGTCGTAGAGAACTGGGAAGCTTTGAATGACCATAACTGAAGGAATAGTTGATCTGATCTTTAGAGAGCAGAAACAGAAAATACCCATAAAATTACTCTAGCTCTTGCAGCATAATCCAATAATCCAATTCCTCCTCAGAGGAATTCGCAATTCTCCCCTCCACCTCGGCAACTCGAACCACCAGAGCCTGCAGTTGAGTCGTTTGTTCCTTCATGGCCGCCGGAACTGTGTCAACTTTAGCATCAATAACCTTTGTGATGTTATCGGATATTCTGTCCATTGCCTGGAGAATATTCGGGTGGATGTTACCGCTAGCATCTTCCACAATCACTTCCACGATGTTAGCATTCTGCTGTCCCTTGTCTCGGGATAGTCTTGGTCGGGTTTTTCTTGACTCTGGGCATATTCTCGGGTGTTTTCGGGAAATAGTTGTCAAGAGTCATTGTAGAGTTACCGTGGTAAATGATACTTTCGGCAGGCGAATAAGTAAAATAATCAGATAAATTGACAAATATCACCGAAGCTCCAACAGCATCTTTTCCCCCTCTTCTTGTCGATTTAGACCTTGTCAGGTGGAACTATTGTTCATGAAATGAAATCACATCGGTAGGGAAACAAGGAAGCGTGTAAATCTGATTGGCTGTTGAAGGCCGATGACTGTGAAGACTTCAGCTGTTGCCGACTTTTCTTGGCCAACAAGCATGTTGGCTGTCCACACATCACCCGAGTTTCCCTGGTCACTCAGGTCTATAGGAAATGAATGGCCCTCTGGTGACTTGTTGATTGTGTTGCCCATGAACGCATGGTTACTGTTTCCTAACTAAATGATATTACAGTTTACCCCTTGGCCAGGAGGTCCTTGTATGTACTGCCTTCTTCTCGTATGATCACAGTAGGTTTTACAGCAGTGGTTTCCAATTATGTGCCACCAAGAGCCATGTGTATGCAGGTTTTTATTCCAACCAAACCACCAGCTGATTTCACTGATCAACACACAGGGAAACTGAAATCAGTTGTCACAGTGTGTGGTTAGAATGAAAACCTGCATACATGGCTCTCATTGGGACAAGGTTGGACAACACTGCTTTGCAATATGTGACATTATGTGACATGATTCTACGATCTGTAATTTTTTAGTATATTTTATTATCTTTATTTTATTTATCTATTTTATTCTGTTATATTTACTGCACTTTAAAACCATACTTGTTTGTTTTTTAGTCCTTCCCCTTATGTTATTGTATTTTGCATCCAATGCTGAATTATTTTTATTCTGTTGTGTTTGCCCCATGTTTGTAACTCTGTTTTTGAAAAGAATGAATGAATAGTTGAGGTATAATACAGCATTAAAAACGCTGAAGCACTTCTCTCAGCCCATCTTCCTGTCTGTCTCTGTGCCAGTGGCGGTCGTTGTGATTTTAGGGCTGTCAGAATGGGTTTGGTGGCAGACAATGGAGATATAATCTCTCTGTCTCTCTCTCTACCTCTCTCTCTCTCTCTCCCCTTCTCGTTGGACCCACATCGTTTTTTTCGCCTGACATTTCTGCGTTGTGAATTAAGTGGGACAAGACAAACTTTGGGTTGCACAGTGATTTGCACAAGGATTGCATTGGCTTTCCATCCTGCTCCTGTAATGCTGTCATTTTTCTCTCTATCACATGTACTAAGGACACTGCTGAGAGTGTCCGACATTAAATTCACGGCTCGCCTATCAAGGGCTGGTAAGCTAAAAGTAATCATTTTTACCATCCAAAATATTTTGTATACATTTTTCACAGAAATATGTCACCGTACCTGTTTTCAATGCTATTTCATATATAGAATCAGGTACTCTGTTTATTCAAAACTTGCTCACTCACTTAATTCATCATGAAGAGCAACAGAATTCAAAATTAAAAGAGTATTTAGAAGATTTGATTTCCTGAGGGTCAGAGAGAGTGTACAGTGTTCACCAGGGACAAAGTCTGAGAACAGGTAGGGACTACAGACTGGATATAAATGAGGCATTCAAATGTTAACAAAGTCACCCAGCCAGTGTTCAGGTGACTTATTGATTTATCGACCAAAGAATTTCTTTTCCCACATTAGTCATGACTACCAATCTGATGTGTTATTTACTTTCATTGAACAATTATAGACTTAAATTCGTTTTTTGGTCACTGCCAAAAAGGATGACTGTGGTATAATGCATCTACGATCCTTATACGACATGGAATGTCTGATATCGGAAAGGTTAGGCTACTTACTGGATTTTAGTATTAGGAAACTTCCCGGATGCCAATGCCCTTTGTCAGCCTTATATATACTCACTGTACAGCGCAACACCCAAGGGATGATGACACTCCCTGGAAAGTTTGAGCAGGTTTCTATGTATTACCTCATGAAGACAGAAGACATAACAAGCAGAGTTGATAAGCTTAATAAGTAGAGCTACTGCTACTAACAAATAGCTGCGGTTTCTCTAGTTTGGAATATTATATATAAAAAGAACAGCGGTAAATTCCTGACACAGGTCCATCTTAAAATACGTAAGTCCATGTTAGAGTGCTGGCTTCTATATTTTGCTCCTATCAAGAACTTTTATTCTCATTACATACTGTGGAGCACGTAAACGCACGCCATGCAATCTTTTTATTTAGCGCTAGGGCTGGACGATAATTCAATATTATCGTTTATCATCTTTCAGTGGGATTATATTGCGATGATATGGTGATTTTGGGGATATTGAGACGCACAATTCTGCTGTCTGAACTGATGAGAACAAGCTCATTTGATTTAGAAACTCAGACAAAATGAAGTATGGTCGGAATATTATGTGAAAATTTCAGTTTAGTTTGACATCACACCAAATATTACTATTCGGTTCAATATGATGAACATTACTTTGATTATTTAATGTGATTTCGCTTATGTGAGCCATATCATCATATATATATAGATATAAAAAAAATCCTTATGATTATCGTGATATTGATTTCAACCATATCGTCCAGCCCTATTCGTCAATCAGAATGATGTGTAGCTCAATGGGTAGAGCGAGGCACCAACACTGCCAGGGTTAGGGGTTCAGTTCCCACTGGGGCCACCCGTTCTAGAAATCTATACAGTCACAGTAGTATAAAGTACTTTGGATAAAGCTGTCAACCAACCATACTATATAATGCTGTTCTTATACGACGTTCTGCCCCAGTGTGCTACCACAGGGGACCTGCTGTAAACCCTCTGCTATCTAACATCTTCTACAGACAGGAGAGGACAGAAGATATCATTAGCACTGTAGGAAGCACTTAACCTCTTATCTGTCACGTTCACAAAGCTGAGCAATCCCTTGTTCAGCGACAATCCTGAACCTTGTGGTGGCCTTACCTGAAAAAGGAAGGAAAAGAATGCTGCCATACTGTAAAAAAGATCCCATCTCTACCCAACACATGCCGTCATTAGCCTGTTCTTGTTCAACACAATGTAGCCTACAATCTTACCCATAATAACTAGAATTAGGGCTGAAACGATTTTGAAAAAATATCTCATTGCGATTATTTTGACTGATATTGCAATTGCGATATGATTCGCGATATTAGAGGGAATGATCATTTTTACATCATTATTCTCATTTTCATTGAAAAACGTATTAAAATGATTATGGTGGGATTTTTTGCGGGGATCTGTACCAAACAAAGATGTTTTGTTAAGTCTGTCTGCAGCACCACGATATTTCATTTAAAATGGTATTTTGACACATTTCACCTTTAACAAATATCGCGCCTCCTGCGATTTGAAAATTGCAGTAGGCCACATTGCCATTTCGATAAAATTCCGATTAATTGTTCAGCCCTAGTGTGGATGTGGCCTAAAACCCCAACTGCACCAGTGGACCTGTGGTTGTGAATGCGTGGACCTGTGTGAACGTGAGGCAGGGCGGTGATGGAAAAAAGGCCATGTGTGCTCAAGTCAAGCTTCCCTGGGCAAACAAAGGTTCAAATAAGAGTAAAAACACGAAGAACTGTCGATGAGAGCAAAGAACGCTCTTATCATCTCTAGGAAGCCGGCTATCGCGGGGTGCCGTCCGACTCATAACAAGGCCTATTGTACAGAAAAAGAGACACTGTGCAGAATCAATATTTGTTTTCCTCTTTACTCAGCACTTTACCCGAGCAAGATCTGTGCACGAACAACTGCTGCCAATAGCTGCTGTTAAAGTTATTTTCCCCCCTCTGAAATTAATCTGTTCTATACAGCGAGACTTCCAGCACACACTATGTAAATAGAGGGCAGTTAACAGGAAAAGCTAATATTGATTGGACACGCACAGTCTCTCCTGTGTGTACAGTGTGCCGTGTGCCTGTCTGGGACCGATCAATACCAGTGGCTGCAGATAATGTGGAATGGATTACTAAATCGGTGGTGAGGAATAATGCAATAGTGCATTGGTCCTAGTGGCAGACAGTTTTTCATCTTTTGAATACATATTTGTGCTTTTGTTATGTTGGGACCGTAGACTGTAAAAAAAATATTGTCACAGTTGACTCATTTTTGGGGGAAACCGAATTGTCAGTAGCAGTTTTTAACAGTGTTTAAGTGTTTTAGAGCAGTGGTTCTCAACGTGGGGTCCGGGGACCACCAGGGGTCCTCGAGGGCATTCCAGGGGGTCCCCAGCAAATTGATGAATTGTTAAATGTCATTATTTCATTTATAAGAGCAATTATAGAATGTCGAAGAATGACTATTTTGATCACAGTTTCACTGTTATCTCTCTACCTACAATACAGATAGTCAAGGAATTCTGGACAAAATCATATTTAACAATAAAAAATATTCTCAGATTTGGGTCTGAGAGAGAAAATCTCATCAAAAAGGGGGTCTGTGGCCCTAATATAGACTAAATTAGGTTGCCTTGATATGAAAAAGGTTGAGAACCACTGTTTTAGAGAGAGAGAGAGAGAGAGAAGAAAAATGGATAGAGAGATCTAGCCATTCAGCCAGAACAGCCTTTGTACTTCCAGAAGGAGTGTTTAGAGTAGATGGTGATATGCCACGCAATTACTGCTGCAAACAGAGTTACACACACACACACACACACACGCACGAGTCCCCGTGGGATGTGACTAATCGCTGAAAACATCTGACAGCAGCCCCATGGTCCGTGAAATAGTCCCCACAATTACACATAATTGCCGACAAAGCCAGCGGCGAGAACGGCAACCGCGCTGCTCCACTCTTCTCGGCTACAAAAAAAATTGCAACAACGCACGGTGAGACGTTGTGAAAAAAAAACGACAAATCACTTCACTCGACAAACATTACACAGACTTTCGATGGCTCGGGAACGAGAGCAAACAATCTTACATTTCTAAAACGGCAGACAAAGCACAGGCACACCCAGCAAAACAGCTTTTTTTTTTTTTTTTTTTTTCTCAGCGAAAGGAAGTGAAATGCGGGCAGAAAGACGCACACACTCGCACGTAATTACATTTGTTGTTTTTTTTTTTTTTTGTTTCTCTTCTAGCAGTTCAAAGTGGCTGTGTAACAGTGTGGCTTTGTTCATACCAGAAAAATTGAATCAACCAATCAAGCTGTCTTGTTGTTGCCCTAAGAACAGCAGAAAGGACAACTGTTAAAGGGATACCATAGAATTTTCAATTTTAGTTGGTTCTTTTTCTTTGGCACACTTGCCATATTGGAGTGGGGGGGGGGGGCATGTTTGTCTTTCAGTTTTGCTTAGCATTGTTAGCGCTACTCATTTAAAACCAAAAGGGACAGCTAGCTGCAAGTGGAGTCATACCTATGTTCCCAGGGTCCTATGTTCCCCAGATTTATAAGGCACATAACGGGAACATGACAAAGGGTCCTATGTTCCCAGGGTCCTATGTTCCCCAGTTCTACATATGTGCTCTCCCAGGATCCTATGTTCCCAGGGTCCTATGTTCCTAGGGTCCTATGTTCCCAAGCTGCTATGTTCCCAGTGTCCTATGTTCCCAGGGTCCTATGTTCCCCAGATTTATATGGCACATAATGGGAACATGGCAAAGGGTCCTATGTTCCCAGGGTCCTATGTTCCCCAGTTCTAGGGTTAGGGTTAGGGTTAAAATCAAATAAAATGATAACCATTGGTTTTGTTGTGTTTATACAGCTGTTTTGAAGCCTTGTTCCAATAAAAAAAAACTGGATAATATTTATGAAATATTTTAACTTGAAACAGGTCAAATTTGACCCCAACACAATAGGAGGGTTAATGTGTGTTAAGAGAATATTGAACTGGAGAATTTAGGACCCAGGGAACTTAGGACCCTGGGAACATAGGACCCTGGGAACATAGAACCTTGGGAACATAGGACCCTGGGAACATAGGACCCTGGGAACATAGATACGCTCCCCTGCAAGTTTGGGATAAATGAGGAAGGGTAATAATGCTAACCAGACATGTACAAACCTCTATCCCCAGTATGAAGAGAGTCTGGTTAAGAGAAAAAGCTATTCCCCCTAACAATCAAAATGTCAACATTTCCATTGAAGGCTGTGAAACATAACAGCGAACGTACACTTTACACATTTATTTTATATTAACCAAATCACAAGAAACAGTCTATTTGAATTTAAAAATTTCTTAGGATTTACATGTAGGCTGTATGCCAAATAATTTTATGGTATGCCACTAGAAACAGTGTGTTGCCAATGTAGCAGAGCGTAACAAATTACTGCTCCCAAGGAATAAGTAAAATAATAATATTACTTTTGAATTGAGTAATATAACGACTAATGAGTAATATATTATTAGGATTAGTATTAGTATTCTTGGACATAAGAAATGTATGTAATCAATGTCAAAGTTGTCCAGTGTGTCACAGGTCAGGGGGCAATAATACAGGGATAATAATAACAATAATACATAAGCAGCATTTTGAGACAACATGGATAGGCAAAATTGCCTTCAGTGGGATGGGGACTCGTAATTCAGAGTTCAACCAATATGAGTTTTTGAAGGCCAATAAATACCAATATTTTTGGAACGAAGCTGCCGATATGTATATTACTCTCGTAAGGGTGGAAAAGCCTCGGAAACAGGATTTAGACCATCATGGGACACAAACTCAACATTGAAGACTAATGAAATTGCTTTAGGTGGGTTAGCAGCACCTTAAGACAGGTTAAGGCAGGTACCATTACAGGTTTCCTTGGAAAACCGTTAAGGCTGAAAATGAAAACAAGTATGTGCAATTGATTCCTGTTGAGCCATGGAATCTGAGTGAAAAAAGAGTTACTTCAGTTGCATCAAGTTGGCCTTGATGAAAGCCAGTCTGTGAAATCCGAGGCGTGATGTATGCGGCTCGATCATGTTGTGTGCAAAACGTGCTGTAAAACTCGACTGACTCAAGTTTGTTTGGAGAAATTCTATTTATTGCTATTGTAAGGTTGGCCTGAAGGTGGTGCTGTGGAGCACAACCAATTGCATTTGCTAAAGCATCAAGCGTTAAGGAATTAGGTGATATCACATGATAGCTGTAGGAAGTGCATATAGGCAGAATTTGATTGAAATTGGGTCACAGGAGAAATAGCAAAAAATAGGTTTTACATAACATTCAATTGAAAAACTAGTATATACACAATGGATTTACCTTGAGAGAAGGAACCAGAAGAAAAAATATATATACAATATATTCTTCTTCTTATAGTCTAGCCTGGCTCCAGATTTTGTCGAGCGATTCAGAGAGTCTGGTGTTGCTCGTCAACAGCCTGTTCTAGCTCGGAGAAACAATTGAACCAATCAGCGCCTTTGTGGGCGGGACTAAAGATTTTCATCGGCAGAACAGATTTGTCGAAATCACCCTGTTAACCAACATCTCTCTCTCTTTCTCTCTCTCTCTCTCTCTCTCTCTCTGATGATCAGCTGTCTAGGCAGCTTCCTGCTCATGACTCGACAGGACTCTGAATAGAGAACAAAATGCAGAACTCCTAATTCCTTAAAGGATGTCAGATGAGATAAAACTTTCTACCATTTCTCATCATAGTAGTGGGCATACTTCTATCCAGAGAAAGTCAACTTTTCTACAATTTCTCATCATAGCAGTGGGCATACTTCTATCCAGAGAAAGTCAACTTTTCTACAATTTCTCATCATAGTAGTGGGCATACTTCCACCCAGAGAAAAGCAACTTTTCCCTTTTCCTTTTCCAATCTAAGCAGCTCAGTGTGAGGCAAACGAATCGAGGAATGGTGGTGGAATATAGTTTTTGGATAACTCAAGTTAAATCCGATATTTATTGCGGAGGACAGCAAAACTCGTAGTCTGTTGCTTGGCAACTGTAACATCTTTACTGAAATTGAAATACTAATTCATAACCCTTCTCATTACTGGGTAAAGTAATATTTACTGTAATGCGTTCCCATACAGGCCGATCTCTATGGCCAATTGACACCATACAATAGTGATTCAACCTATATCCAGTTCATGAAAGATTTACATTTGCTCTTGTGACCGCAACCTCCCAAGAAGGGGAACTTGTTCCGATCAGTTGTGGAGAGAGCAATAAAGATAACATAGTAAGAACCAGAGAGCAACTTTTTCACGCCCCTTACTCAAAACAGGTCTTGTGGCTGCATTGCATTCTGGTCTATTGAGGCTACTTGCTGGTGGAGAAATTGGCTTCTCTGCCTCGATGCAAAATGGTAGCTCTAGAAAGAAGCCTAACTATTAGTCAACAGATTCAGAACGTTGTATAAACACTTGTGTCTTCAGGCCTGGAATGAAGTCATTTTTAGGGCAAGGCCACTTTGGCCTTTGATAAATACAAATTTATTGGGGCATCGTGGCCAAAATGTAGGGAACCAAGGCCAAAACCAATGGTTATTAAAATCCTTTTTTCAGTCCTTTTTCCTAATAAATATCCTAATAGAAAAATGAAGTGCTGCAGTGTGATGCAGCTCATATGTCAGATGGCTCAGACTGCAAAGTTAGTTACATGTCCAGTAACACACGATAACGGAAGTGTAACCCAGGTTATTTTCTGTAGCTACAAATTACAGATGTCCCCTAAACGCCTCACATGCAGACTATCGGCAGACGCTACAATCTACCGATGTTCCCTAAACGCCTCATATGCAGGCTACTGCTACTAGTGTTTTTGCTGCTCTCAACCCGGTTCATTTTGCTACATTCTTCATTACAGTGGCTAATCACCCGCTGTACATTTAAACTGACTCTAGTTCTGCTCAAGCACTCATAGCTCTCTCCTTCTTTTAGCGACTTTCTCGCTAATCCCACAGTTGTTTACACGCTTTTCAGCTCTGCTAGTTACTTAGCTTAGCAGTTAGCGATAGCTTAGCAGTTAGCGATGGCTTCTCTCTCTCCCTCTCAGTTTAATTAATAATTAGCTGTTAATGTTTACGTTAACGTTACATATTTGCGGGAGTGGGAGAAATCTCGCGAAGTCCAGCGTGATGACAGAGACTCTGGGAAACGTGAGTTTGTTTATTTGCTGCGTCGCATGTAGTTTTAAATGAGGAAATCCGTAAATTTCTTTTAAGGACACAACAGCCAGTTGAAAACAGGACATGCCAAACTGGCCGTGTGGGTAGTTAATTTTAGAAGGGGCATTACGGCCACACTCCGGGGCAGCCACAGCACTGGCCGTTTGGCCGTGGTATAACTCCTGCCCTGATGTATCCTGTCGTGATTGTTAGGTTCCCCATTTTCTGATCACTGACTGTCAGCTGTGTGTTGCACTCATCATTTCCCCTTGGGCATTCTTTGTTATTTAGGACTTGGGCCGGGTAATTCTTCACCCCCACTGGCTGCACTTAAGCAGGTATGATGATTGTTTGCCAGTGCCACGCTGTATTTTGTTTGGATAGACAAATATAGGGTAGTCATCCAGTGGTAGGTTTATTTGATCTTTTCCTTCTTTTCTAGAACAAAGGAGGCGGTTTTAAAAAAAAACCCACTGACAGAAAGATCGTTTTGGTCCATTCCTATTTGAAGATCCCTCATTGTAAATTCTGTGAGTCAATATTCTCCCATCTGCCTTGGGTTTGAGTTCATGTTCTCACCTTTTATGTGAGCTGAGGTCCATCCCAGCAGCAGGGGTTCTGTTCTCTTTACACACGTCAGCCATTTTTATTTATTTATGTGGCGGCATGCAGTTAAGTCGTGAATATATCTTTCTACTTGTGAAAATATAAAGTTGAAGTATCCAAGTGATTATTTTTGTTTTATTTTGTTTAAACAAAACTATTAGGCTGCAAATTAAAAAAGAAAAACTCAACACCTGATTAACGCTGCCGCTAGAACTTGAGCCTCTTTATTTTAGGTAAGAAAAATATATAATAAACATATATTACAACTAATAACATTTTATTTTTGGATTTATGCCGAGATAGATTCTCTGCGTAAAGATAGCTCAGAGTTCCAAAAAGGGCAAAAAAAAAAATCATAAAATTCCTCCAAACAGCTCATGCAGCATAATCCAAGTGTTCTGAAGGTCTAATATTTACCTCATTATCTTAGATTTTCCACACTTGTCCTACACTGCCAATCCGCCACACTGTCACTACAGTAGCAAGCCAATAATGCCTTCAAATGCTATCGCAAATATTGTCATTACGAGTAGAGCGTGCTTAAACAACCCAATAAAGTGATAAATACAAATGGGAAAGTCGAATTTTACATGATGCCCAAGATGCCAAGATATGACATTCTCACTCCGTTGAAATTTTAGATGTCATGCATACAACTTTTACCCAATAAACTTATTACAAAACTGATGCAAATATTTTCCATAATTGTCATTGCGGCACAAAGTAGCTCTGTACAAAAGCTACTTTTGTTTCAGGGTCCGTTTAGTTATATCTTGCATTTACAACTGTCAAACTCAGAAAGTACGAGCTTATGAGGAGGACATGAAGGCAGCACGACTCTTCCATCAGATCGCTGACTGCCAACAGGAATACAAAAAATTGTTTTCTTTCTGTTGACTTGACTGTAAATAAAATGCATTTGTTGGATCATTACATTCAGTTTGTATTGTTTATTCCTATTTAAATGTATTCTAGACTATTTAAAACAAATCTTCTCCTATCTTACCAGCCATGTTGGCGGAAAGCCCTGCAATGATGTTCAGTGTTTTCGAATGGGTCTTGTCTGCTGTATTGTTTAGCTTTGCTGTTCTGTCTTTTCTTACTGCTGTCCTCCATTGTTGTTGTTGTTGTTGTTGTTGTTATGACTCACCTTAATAGCCACAACCAGCTCACTGCTGACCACACCCGACCCGCCTACAGCAAATGGTACACACCCCGAAACGTCCCGGCATCACCGAAAAGCCAATTTCAGGCCAAAGGGGGGGATTTAGGCATGAACACACAGGGTCACACACACACACAGATTGATAATGCGTTGTGTATTATTTACCATTTTAATGTCAACAAGTTGCACGGCTTTAAGGATCGACAAGAAGTAACGTTACAAATCAAGAAAGTACACACAAACACAGAAGAAATGGTAGCAGAGAGAGACAGAGAGAGCATGACTCAACACTAAAGCATCCAACATTGGTTAGCCCCCGCATACCACTGCTTATTGCTGTGTGTGAGTGTGAGTGTGTGTGTGTGTGTGAGAGAGAGAGACAGACAGAAAGAGGAGGAACAGAAAGACAGGAGAAATAGAGGGTGTGTGTGTGTGTGTACATGTCGGTGTGTATTTCTGCCTTACAAAGAGACCAAGAGACGTGAGATAAGAGAGAGAGAGAGAGCTATAAATAAATGTGTTTGACAACTTCCATGTTTTCACCGTTGCCCGTCCATCCACCCCCCTCCCAATCTCTCTCTCTGTCTACATGTCTGGTGGTCCTGGTATTATTGTTCTGAGTTCTTCAGTACAGGAAATGTGTTTTGTCCTAACCACAGTTCTTTCTTTCTCTCTAAAACATAGTTCTCTCCCGTTTTTCACGTTCCCTTTTCCTCTAAACGCCAGATCCTGAAAGTCCTCAACTTGGTCCTTCACACAGTTTAACAATATAGTGGCCAAGCAAAAGCTCACAGTCTCTTCTTTGGCCTCATAGTCTAGTGATTCTCAACCTTTTTCATATCAAGGACCTCTAATTTAGTCCACATTAGGGCCACGGACCCCCATTTGATGAGATTTTGTCTCTCAGACCCAAATCTGAGATTGTTTTTATTGTTAGATATGATTTTGTCCAGAACTCCATGACTATCTGTATTGTAGGTAGAGACATAACAGTGAAACTATGATCAAAATAGTCAGTCTCCTACATTCTATAATTGTTCTTGTAAATGAAATAATGAAGTTTAACGATTCATCAATTTGCTGGGGACCCCCTAGGATGCCCTCAAGGACCCCTGGTGGTCCCCGGACCCCACGTTGAGAACCACTGTCATAGTCAACCATGCCATCCGTTTCCATCCAACTGCCAAGTGAATTTTAAACACGTTTTTTGAAATGTTGCAAAAAGTGAAATGCAAATTTGGCGCATTTCCATCAGCTGGAACGAGGTGAATAAGTCAGCTTCCCGATTATAAAACTACAACAACAACAACAACAACAACAACAACAAAAACATTCACCCCCCAAAATGGAAAGGGTCTTTCAAGAATTAGTATCTTTAGAGTTGTCCATGTTCTTTGATGTCAGCTAATGTTGGCTATATTTCATGCTGTCTGAAGACAAAAAAAAAGAAATTGCACTTTGCAGTATTCTAATGTACCAACTAATGGTCATACAACCACAATGAAGAATTCTACCTTAGAAACAATACTTATGATATTCTAATGTACCAACTAATGGTCATACAACCACAATGAAGAATTCTACCTTAGAAACAATACTTATGATATTCTAATGTACCAACTAATGGTCATACAACCACAATGAAGAATTCTACGTTAGAAACTAGAAGGGCACTCGGAGAGCATAGACCTCCGCCAAGGTTCGTGCTATCATTGCTCGTTCGTGAGTCGGATCCGGATCCGCTCCAAAATTGAATCGGTACTTCCTTGGCCCGTGCTACACCCTTCCACCAAGTTTCATGAAAATCGGGCCAGTAGTTTTTCCGTAATCCTGCTAACAGACAAACAAACACACAAACAAATGTACCAAATGTAACGTACCAACTAATGGTCATACAGTCACAATGGAGACATATATGTTAGAAATTCTAATGTATGGTCATATGTTCATACAACCACTTATACATGGATGTGACATTGGGTGCTTATCTGAATGACAGAGTGACTGTTGGCTATGTCTGATTAGCCAGCTGAACGACTGGCTCCCTGAAACTATTGAACTAACTGATCGACTAATTGGCTGACCGCCTGTTGTCTGGTTAAATCTTTGGCCGGCTGGTTTGCTGACCGGCTAGTATGAATAGCAAAACATCTTCTCTCTCTTTCCAAGCCTTTGAAACAGGAAAGGCTGGTATGATTGGAATTATGACCAGGCTGACAAAGCAGCAAAACCACAGAGAGAGCGAGAGAGAGAGAGAGAAAAGGGAAACAGCTGGGCAGAAAAGAAGCAGATTTCCAACGTCTCTCTCTCTCTCTCTCTCTCTCTCTCTCTCTCGCTCTCTCTCTCTCATCAGGACACTTAAAGGGACAGTTTGGTTTTTGGGGAATCGATCTATTTTTCCTATTTACCCAGAGTCAGGCAAAACTTGTGGATGCCTTTTTTATGCCTCTGCATGCAGTTTGAAGGTATGGGAACAGTTAGCTTAGCTCAATTGCTGGAAGTCTAGGGGATCAAGTAGCGGTTCCTCTCAATAGACCTTTTAGATTATTATTATTATTGTTATACATTATATCAACTTTCTCATTCCGGGCCGGACTTCTGGGAACTGCGCTTCTGAACAGGAAAAATCCATTTGAGCGGCCCTCCACCTTGGAATTCCTTGGTGGAAGACTCTTCTCTGAGCTCAGGTTCCCGCAAATATAATACTTCCACGGTTCCCATCTCAACCACTTCAACGCTCTGAGGTGGGAAGTACGGAATTCCGAAGTGCCGAGAGTGCAGTTTTGTTAACTCCAAACTTTTCGGAGCGATCGAATTAGCCATGTAGCCGCCGGTCTTTGCGATCAAAAGTTAGCATAGGCTTCAGTCTTTGAGGAAGACCAGTATGTTTCATATTTATTTGAGCCCTGAATATACCAGGTCTATTTCCCTACTTTTGAAAGCAGCCTGCTACTTCAATCCTGTAGACTTCCAGCAATTGAGCTATGCTAACCATTCCCATTCCTTCAAACTACATGCAGAGATATAAAAGAAAGGCATCCACGAGTTTGTCTGGGTGAGTAAGAAAAGTAGCTAAATTCCCCAAACCAACCCTTTAAAGGCCCAATATGTAACTTTTCCGCATTAAAATGTCTAAAAACGACTAGACCTATGTTATATATTTTTGTTGAGTTGTGTACTTACATTATCCCAAATGTTTCCAACAATTTTCAAACCTAGAGAAACCCGCAATTTTAATCAAGGTAACGGTGCGTTTCGTTTGGTCGCCTGTCAGTGGCGTCAGATCCCCTCGGCATTGTGGTCGTCCGCCAGAAGCTCTGTCATAAATTGACTTTTTATCAAATTTTAAGCCACATTTTTTACGATACACTTTTTAGAACTTGGTCGTTTTTAACTGTATCTTTTAACCGGATGAAGGATTTTAGTCATCGGACGTCTGGATCTTAAATTATCAGAGAAACAAGCTGAGCTAACGTTAACGCAGCCCCTCCTGATTTTTAACGCGAAACTGCTTTATTCTGTGTTTTTACCGGTTTTAATCACCGGGTCCGTTTGTTTTGGAGAGGAGGAGGCCTCTGCGGATAATTCGGCTCCCGGTAAAAAACCTCCTGAACGATGAACACTGAAGGAATCCTAACCGGGAGAAGCTGACTCCAGAGCACCGTCTTGTCTGAGGGAAACCGTACGGCGATGGTGGTTGTTTCAACAATGAAGACTACAACTCCCACGATCCCACGCTGCTTCACGAGGTCATCGAACTCCGTCTTTTGTTATTGTTTTGATTGAGAGACGCCATAGCGGCAGAAAATTACATATTGTGCGTTTAAGGCCATGCTATACTATGCTGTGGAAACAAATTTCATCATGTTCATATGGACGGAAGGACACATTTGCAAAAAAAAACAAAAAAAAACAAATGAAGAGCTGCATTGGCTTTGGACACAGCATTAACAGTCTTGCTGTCTGAACTAGTCAACAAGTCTCCATTTCCTTTTCCGGTTCATTGCAATTTGTTTCCATCTCCATGCTGGACATCAAATTCAAGAACTTTTCAATAACTCACTCAAAATTGGCATGTTTTTTTTTTTTTGTGGGGAAAGACCTGACATTGGTCAAAATTAGACATCAGAGGGGCTTCATTGTTTACTCGTGATCTTGTCATGTCAAGAAATCCCCGCCTGGTGACATAATTCTACTGCTGTGTCAACACAAATCTCCATCACAGGGTTTTCCTCAGGATATGAAGCGTTAGGATGGAGAGAGATCCAGAGAGCTGAGACTAGCTGTTTCAATTTAAACAATCAAGGACTTTCAAGGCTATCTATGGATTTTCAAAAACTTTAAAAAGGCCTTGTCATTTTTTCTCGAATCCACAAACGTTCAAGGATTCTCAAAGCCCGTGGGAACTAATCAAACCGCTTCGAAATCCTCCGATTCCCTCAGCCACCTTTGTCGGTCTTTCACCCATTTTCAGCCATTGCTGTTGTGTTTCTATTAAGTTTCAACTTCGTTATCAGTACACTGCCTACCTTTAAAAATGATGTGGGCATAAACCAGTTTCTCTCACTTTCCGAAAAGATGAATTTTCACAGTGACAGTGCTTCCGATGCTCGGTGTGTTTGGAGGAGGAAGGGAGGGTGGGGTCCCAAACTTGTACCCAGGAATTTGTATGTTATGACTATTTCATGGCTGTTAATAATGTTCACTCTCTACTCATTTCATGCTAAAGCCGAAACACTGTGAGTGAGGAAAAAAAGCAAGAGAGAAAGAGAGAGAAATATACAACCCAAACAATGTGTGTTGCATATATATGTGTTACTACCATGTTCTATGTATGCAAGTTGTAATTTATTACCTCATGAAGAAGACAGGGGACAAGGAGTGTGATGAGCTCAATGGGTAGAGCAAGGCACTAACACTGCCAGGGTTAGGGGTTCTCACTTAGGCCACCCATTCTAAAAATCTATACAGTCACAATAGTGTAAGATGCTTTGAATAAGACCATCCAGCAAATGCCTATTATATAATGTTCTGCCCCAGTGTACGGTCCTAAACCTAAGTCTAAGTCTTCTTTTTTTAAACCTAACGTCCTAAACCTAAGTCTAAGTCTTCTTTTTTTAAACCTAACGTCCTAAACCTAAGTCTAAGTCTTTTTTTAAAACCATAAGTCCTAAACCTAAGTCTGTCTTCTTTTTTAAAACCTAAACTCCTAAACTTAAGTCTAAGTCTTCCTTTTTAAAACCTAAACTCCTAAACCTAAGTCTAAGTCTTCTTTTTTAAAACCTAACGTCCTAAACCTAAGTCTAAGTCTTCTTTTTTCAAACCTAAACTCCTAAACCTAAATGTAAGTCTTCTTTTTTAAACTCCTAAACCTAAGTCTAAGTCTTCTTTTTTAAAACCTAACGTCCAAAACTTAAGTCTTCTTTTTTAAAACCTAACGTCCTAAACCTAAGTCTTCTTTTTAAAACCTTAAGTCCTAAACCTAAGTCTAAGTCTTCTTTTTTAAAACCTAACATCCTAAACCTAAGTCTAAGTCTTCTTTTTTAAAACCTAACGTCCTAAACCTAAGTCTAGGTCTTCTTTTTTAAAACCTAAACTCCTAAACATAAGTCTAAGTCTTGTTTTTTAAAACCTAAAGTCCTAAACTTAAGTCTAAGTCTTCTTTTTTAAAACCTAACGTCCTAAACCTAAGTCTAAGTCTTCTTTTTTAAAACCTAAACTCCTAAACCTAAGTCTAAGTCTTCCTTTTTAAAACCTAAACTCCTAAACCTAAGTGTAAGTCTTCTTTTTTAAAGTCTAAGCCTTTTTTAAGATCCTATGTTTAGATTTCTGAAAATCAATGGTCCCTCCCAGTGTTTGAACCAAGCAGAGAGCCAAGATTTCCCTGATGAAATCATCGAGGCGAGACCATGACAGAACCATGGCCGGTGCTCCTTAGATATGAAGACATGGGTACATTTTCTGGTTTATGACCGGTACTGGTTTAGTCTCCACTGCCAATAGAGCAGCTGTATGCTTGCTGTGGAAGTGAATTTCAGCAGGTCCATAAGCACAAAGGGACGCTTCGGCAGAACTAGTTGAGTTCTTCACGCACCTTGACCTGTCACGTGATTGGTCGCCTCCATTTCCCTTTCATTGCTTTCGTTTCCATCTCCATGCTAACATCTCATGGTCAGCTCTTCACAGTGAATGGTTCGGAGGCTTGCCGAGCTCGTCAGAGGATATCTGCACCTTTGTGTTCAATCAAACATCTTCTTAAAGGGTAACTTCGGTATTTTTCAACCTGGACCCTATTTTCCCATCTTTTTTGTGTCTAAATCATCGTAAAATAAATCGTAGCTTAGCGTTATCTACAAGATTTTCTAAGTCGTGGCTGAATATTTAGCTGATTTCGACAATGTGGATGAGGCCTTTGAATTCGATGGCCGCCGGTATTTAACAAGTTTTATGCAATTTATGCAACAACTCAACTCTCGCGAGACTTGGTTACACACAGACCAGATCAAGCGAAAGGTAAAAAAAAACAGGAGAGTTTGGGAAATCCTACAAAGCAAAGTTCAATTAAGTTTAAAAAATTGCGGCCGCTACAGTAGCTTGGCTATTTAAATATGGCGGGTTTGTGCAGGATGTCCCGTGTCGCGCAATGATGACGATTCTCTCTGACCAATCAGCAGTCTGCAGTGTTTTCACGTCACCTTTTGGTCTCGCCTCAGCTCGCTTGGAACCTCGACGGAGGGGCTACCAAAGAAAGTAGCAGGGTACCAGGTGATATGGTACCTGGTGCCTGGTACTCGCCCGATGGAAAACCAAAAAAGGCGAGTGGAGTGGAGTCGAGTTGAGCCGGTACCATGCGGTGGAAAAGCGGCATTAGACACAAAAAGATGGGAAAATAGGTTGAAAAATACCCTTTAATCCTCATACTCCCTCAGCTGTCTCCTTTGCTCTTGCCACCACTATTTCCGGTTTCCCTCGGTTTAAAGGTCTCCTCTGGCGTGGAGTGGAAATAAACAAACAATATGAAATCTGAGTGTGGCGCCGCGTTCGACTCTGTTTCTATATATGAAATTTGAGCGAGGGTGCCATGTTGGACTGTGTTCTATTTCAGGCACGTTCAACTTTGTTATTAGTATGGCTGCTCCCTGAGGGTGATGTCATGCTGTAAGAAGTAAACCTGACAGGAGATCAGCCGGTCGGTCCCATTCGACTGGAATTGAGATATTGGGATCCAACTGGGGGTGGGGGTGGGGGGGGGAATGAGGTCAAAATCCACCTTGTTGGCAAAAGGCACTCCCCTGCTTTAAGTGCATGTTAATGTGAGAGGTAAAAGGTCTAGCTGCCCACCATTCTCTTATCAAACCAGTGATTATATAGCACAGAAATCACAGACAAGCCTGCCAGACTACAGTAGCTGTGCTTCACATGTAAGCAGGGAAGCACCTCAACTCAGTTTATCCACCTTTACATTAAGGTGATAGATATTACCCACTGTTATAGCCTGAAATTAATATTTATGAACCAAATTAATGGTATACCCTTGTGAAAAAAAGTACTTTCATAAAATGAATCACAAAAATATAAGTCACTATTGCACCAGACAGACTTTTTAAGTTCCTACAGGAATACTATAGGGCAGTGGTTCTCAACGTGGGGTCCGGGGACCACCAGGGGTCCTTGAGGGGGGTTCCAGGGGGTCCCCAGCAAACACAGTTAGAGAATGTAGAAGAATGACTGCTTTGATCATAGTTTTTTCTGTTATCTCTCTAGTACATGTAGTCATGGAATTCTGGACAAAATCATATCTAACAATAAAAATATTCTCAGATTTGGGTCCGAGGGGCAACATCTCATCAAATGGGGGTCCGCGGCCCTAATGTGGACTAAATTAGGGTCCTTGATATGAAAAGGCATGAGAATCACTACTATAGGGAGTATCATAGTAATACCATATGATAGGGAAAAAAATAGCATAAAGGCCATTATAAACTCACTACTTAGTAACAAAGACATTATAAGTCCCTATATAGGCATATTATATGATTTTCGTTAGGATACACCATAGTAAGTAGCATCAAACTGGTAAGTTATATCGACCAATACATCACTGACTAGATTAAACCGAACTTTCCAAAACTCAGACTCGTGTTGTTTGTAGCTGCTACGTTGTAACACATTCTTGCAACACATACACCATTAAACGCATAAAAGGGAAGAGCAAAACGCCTGCTGTTATCGAAGTCTTGCTACACTAACTATCAGACTGGAAATAAAGTGGTAAAATAGTTTTTGACTTTTTTTTTTGTCTTCTTACCTCGTAGTACTGACTTCTAGTAGTGAGTGCACTCCTTTTCTCCATGCATTCCCTTCCTCTGTTTCACACCAAGTAACGCCAAGTAAAGCTTCCAGGGTTTCTAAAGCACATCTCCCCCCTTCTCAAAACGCGTAACCGTGATTAAAAAAAAATGTTACATATTTCTTTTCTTCACACAGAAATCCCTTTTCGGCGTAATTAGCTGGTTAGATACCAAGTCCATGCTGAGAGTCAGTCTAAATCACAAACGTCAAGCTAGCCAGAATTATAAAACAACACTTCCGGTCAACGTCGTCAAAACAAAACCCTTATTGACAAACACAATTGCGTCGTATGCTGAGTAGCACCAAAGTAAAAAAAAAAAAAAAACGAATATATTCAATGAATATTCTTTAATAATATTCTATAAACTCAAACGCGTAATTATTCAATTTGTTCTAATGTGGCAAATCGTATGCCTTTATTTTGAAGGTAAAATCGCCGTACTTTCGGTATTATTCTGGCTAACTCTGGCAAGCTTGACGCAGTTGGATGAAGGGGCGGGCTCTATAGGAAATATGACTCTTGAGTGGACTATTTTCCCCATCGTCTCTCGTGTGAGGACTAAATGGCTGTCAATCATTCGGCGCAGTGGAGCCTTTCAAGTTTTTTGTTTTTAGTTTAGTTTAAGTTAAGGTTAGTTTTAGCGGTAATGCACCTACGCTGGATGTCAGCTGCCTTAAAAACTAAAGAAGAAGAAGGTGAAGAAGATTGCTTTCAGTTCAGATTAGTTTTATTTAGTTCACTACAGTAGTAGGCAATTCCTACACCCAAACACAGGCCAACATTACTTTTGGCTGCATGTGCAATTGAAATTTTAATGATAAAGCTGCTGATTTGTTTCTGCAGTCAGCATATTGCAAACAAACCATGCCTTCATTGATTATCACTTTCTGCTGGTGAGATAATGCAGCCAAACTGCAAAAAAAAAAAATCATTGAGGATTTGTTTTTTTCTTTTAAATGAATCTAGACAGTCTGCATCTCCATGACAAGGATCTATTCTATTGTATGTTGGATTTAGTGGTTAAAAGGGAGGAGGGTGACCTCTAGTGCACCAAGAGGAAAGTACAGCTTAAAGCAGCACCAGTGAAGCTCCTGAAGATAAATTAGAAGTCCATCATGTTTCTTAAAAAAAAAAAAAAAGTGTTGCTATAGGAGAGCTGGATTCATGAGAGCTAAAAGAAGTGGTATACAGTAATACAGAGATTATTTCTGTGTCCTAATTTAAACAAAAGCCATCTTTCCAAGTACAGTGGACATCTTAAATCTCACCTTAAGAAGATTTTAGAATAGTCTTTACCTGTGGGCAGTGGAGTATAATATATGGAAGCCCATTTCCGCCAGTGTGATGAAAAAAACAGTCCTGTAAGTCTTTATAATGAGAAACTTTCTCAAAATAATGAGTTAGTATCTCAAAATAATGAGTTAGTATCTCAAAATAGTGAGAAACTCTCAAAATAATGAGTTAGTATCTCAAAATAATGAGTTAGTATCTCAAAATAATGAGTTAGTATCTCAAAATAGTGAGAAACTCTCAAAATAATGACTTAGTATCTCAAAATAATGACTTAGTATCTCAAAATAATGAGAAAAATTCTCAAAATAATGACTCAGTATTTCAAAACAATGAGAAACTTTCTCAAAATGAGTTAGTATCTTTGAGATACTACCTCATTATTTTGAGAAAGTTTCTCATTATTTTGAGATACTAATTCATTATTTTGAAAGTTTCTCATTATTTTGAGATACTAACTCATTATTTTGAGATACTAAGTCATTATTTTTGAGATACAAAGTCATTATTTTGAGATACTAAATCATTATTTTGAGATACTAACTCATTATTTTGAGAAAGTTTCTCATTATAATGACTTACAGGATGTTTTTTTTTTCATCACACTGGTGGAAATGGGTTTCCATAATAATAGGAGGAGCTATGCCTCACTACCCACAGTATCTCCACTGAGAGCCTAAACACCATCGATAAACCAAACGCCTTATAAAAGACTTACTTCCCTCAGTCGGTGTCTCTCCAGCGATTATCTTTTACCTTTTCAATCGTTTTTTCCTGTCTTTTTACACACTGTGTCCTAACCCCCTAACATATTTGGTATATTGTGTTTTTATATGTGTAGTTTTCACAGATTTTCTCTAGCATTAAAGAACTACAGTACCCAGGTGATGTTATGTCATTTCACCAGGTGTTCACAGGTGTTGTGCATATGGCTAATTACATGATTGGGAGGTATGGCTGTGCTATACTTAATGTTCATGTAGTGCAGATCAGGCACTTCCAGGTTCTTTTTGACCACTAATTTGAAACCAGCAACAAAACGACTAAAATCATGTGTTTGCCAGTGCAAGTAGAAGTGCAAGTAATCTAGTCCACATTAGCGCCACAGACCCCCATTTGACGAGATTTTGTCTCTCAGACCCAAATCTGAGAATATTTTTATCGTTAGATATGATTTTGTCCAGAATTCCATGACTATCTGTATTGTAGGTAGAGAGATAACCGAGAAACTATGATCAAAACAATCATTCTTCTACATTCTCTAATTGTGTTAACTTCTTGTAAATTAAATAATGCTAAAGTTTAACAATTCATCAATTTGCTGGGGACCCCCTGGAACCCCCTCAAGGACCCTTGGTGGTCCCCGGACCCCACATTGAGAACCACTGGGCTAGAGGACTGGGTGAAAAAATGAAAGCAAGAGGAAGCAGCTGCTGCTAGCCTGAAGAGTCTGCTGAAGAGACTGCTGATTGGAATTGGGAAAGACAGGGCAACTATTAAATAACTGTTTGCAGAAGACACTGTCACAAGTAAGTAAGTAAGTTAGTCCTCCTCTCATATAGTCCTAACAGTTCCTCACATAATCAAATAATGAATATTCATGTGAAATAATGAAAAGCCAAGCATCAAATAATGAATATTCACATCAAATAATGAAAGCCAACCATAAAATAACATGGATTAACAGCTTTATCCACTTTTTATGTTAAGGTGTGAGTCTACTGTTCACCACTAGATGTCATGATTTCATTATTTGACACATCTTTGATGCTGTGCTGTGCACCTGTCAACTGTCAGTGGCGGGCGAGCTGAAAACACACACACAGCCTGCACCACGTAGTGAAATGAGTGATAATTTATATATTTGTACTTTAGACACAGTTGTAATGCTGTACACCCTTTGCCCAGTAACGTTAACGTTAGCTTTCTGACAATGCTCTAGTAACATTAGCAGGCTAGTTCATACTAGCAAAGACTTCTATCTAGTAACGAAGCACAAGTCAACTGGATTACATTACAAATGCAAAGTACAAAGTTGTTACAACACGTTTTTATAACACAAAAACTTTATATCAAGTAAAATCAAGTTTTATTAAAGGTCCCATATTATGCTCTTTTTTAGCAGTTGGAAACATTTCCCAGTGGTCTTTAAAACAAGGTTTTGAATTCTCAAATCCACAAATCCATCCTCTGTGGTGCCTCTCCAGCCTCCCAGTTTCTCCCCTGTTTAACTATGCGCTGTTCTGAGTGGGCGGGGATGCTGCGATAATGAGGCGCTACTCTGATTGGCTGCCTGATCGGCTGGGAGAGGGTGCAGAACATAGACTGTAAAAAAAAGATGGACGTAGTGAGTGTGACGTCACCCATAGGTTTCTGAAGGGCCGTTTTGAAGCCAAAAGTTGGGGTTCACAAGCGCCGCCATGTTGACATTTTTGGAGCCGGAGCAGCCAGAGCGAAGCCGGGAAACCCCCGGATTTGTATTGTGAATCCGAGGGCACGGTTTTGAAATCCACTCGCACAGTTTACAAATCCGTTTGCACGGATTGTGAACACGAGGGCACGGTTTACAAATCCGTTTGCATGGATTTACACATTGAGTTTTTTTGTCTACCATGTGACCCCAGAGGGGCTCCGTACGTCGTGAAGTAGCGTGGGATCATGGGATTTTTTTTACGGGGACAGCTTCGGCAACAGAACGTGCAGCAAACGGGAATGAATAATCGTGATCCATCACGAGTGAGCGATAAAAAAAATAGAATGAAAAAAACAACAGAGCGGCTAGAGCGGCTAGCTAGCTAGTTGGCCGACTTCCTTCCTCACTCTCTGACGGATCATCTGGTGTTTCCCGTGTTTCCCCGGAAGTTAGGGGGTAAAGCATGGATGTATTAAACTATGGATGAGGCATTCAAAGATGGCGGCCCATTCATTCCAATGAAAGTTGCTCACCCAGCGCATACGCCGAAAAAGTTTCTACGACTCCTACTTCCGTGGCCGACAGCACCTGCGCAGTAGTGTTTTTCTTGGCCCCGCCTATCCCACATGAACGAGTCAAGCGGCGTTCTCGTAGCGTCCGTGACAACGGCGCGTTCATGTGCAGGTTTCTAGGTTCTAGGTTCTAGCTTCTGATTGACTGTTGCTGCTGCAGACTCGGCTCTTCGGGGAAACCGTCGTCCAGGTATGACTCTATCATTTATTCAATCACAGAACATTTGCTTTATTTGTATAAATCTTACATCCGATGTGAAGTGATTCAGTCTGGATAAAGTTGAGCTAAGCTAACGATGGTAATAACGGTTAGCATAACGAGACGGAGTCAGCTAACATAACCATGGGTTAACGTCAGGCAAGTTAAACAAATTAAACTCAGTTAAACATAGAAATGTTGGTTACATCATAGACTAAACTTTGCATTTGTGATGTATGCTCCACTTGTGTTGCTCCACTTGTGCTGAACGTTGTCTTGTGTTTCTCACAGCAAGTCAAGTTCATGCCACACATCGCTAGCCAGGTCCATGTCAAGGGTTTACTCATGCTTAACCAGGTGAGGAGATTTATTTTGAACTTAATTTAGAGCATTATCGATGTGAGATGGTTCACATCGGTCATAGATAGTAATGACTTGGTAGCTTTTTCACCTCTACTGGAGCCAGTGCTTCACAAATTAAGTACTTTTCACCCTGTGCTGTAATCATCATGATGATGTATGCAAACTGTTTTCTGTCAGACACTGAGCCGCAGATACTTACTGCAGTTTCTTCTGTTACAGAAACTCCTGCTCTTCAAGAACCACTGACACTTCTCTGGAAAATTCTCCCAAAGAAATTAACTTATTTATGATGTCTACATGTATTTAACATGTAGAATGGAACGTGTTTTGAAATAAATCTTTACTTTACATATAACAGTTTGTCTTGGATCATCTCTTAAATAAGTCTTAGTTGTCATCACTCTGTAGTCCATTGCCCTCAAATTACTTTTCCATCTCCATCTTACCTTGGTTATTACAATTACGTTATTACACTTACAACAGTGTGAGTAATTTCTGACAATATTGACTAAAGCCACACATCTAGACCACATAGTCCAAGTTAACCAACTTGCTGTTGCCTCAGTGTATAGATAGTATTACTTGTAGCCATTATTATTCTGCTGCATGTATTGATTTAATCCATGGGACTGAACTACACTGGATCAAAGGTGGGTCACCTCACAACATTTAGTCATGACATAAATATTGGTACTCTTATCAAACACAGTCCTATATTAACAGTGTATGAAGATAGGTTTGCATTATGCAACTTAGATGTAAGGTTTGCTAGTGAAAAAAAAATCAGTTAAATTATTATCATTGGGAATATTCTAGGTTTGTTGTGTCACACCAAGGTTTATTTGAGTTTGCAAGTGTTACACTATCTAGACTGTCATAGCAAAATTTCTATAAGCTTGATCTTCCTATGCAGTGCCCAGAAACACACCTGGTTGGAAGAAGACTCAATTCCATTTACATAATAGACATTATCAGTAACTCAAGCAGGTTAACTCAAATTGGACATCTAAATATAAATTTACAGACAGTAATAGAAATGAGAACAACCATCAAAGCCCAAATATATTCATAACTTTAATAGGATAAAGAAAAGTACATAGGCATAGTCTGTGAACGGAGAATTTTGAGATGTAAATAAATATACAATAGTAAGTAGGTGCATATAACTGCATATGCTACATGTAGCTGGTTAACTACAGCAATGTTATAACGTTAGCTAGCTTGCAAGCGACCTATTTAATCAAGAGAGAAACAAAAACAAATTAGAAACCATCCGTTATTGTTCTGAAGTCTTGCCTGTTAAACCTAAGTGTCGGCGGGCGTGTAGGTTGAGTTTAATGTGATCTAGTTTGATCACATACAGCTAAAAGCCTCCGCTAACAATCAGCTAGCTGTATAGCTTGTCAACAGTGGAAGTAGAAGCGGTGAATGCGCACGGAGCGTTCCCGTGGCCTGGAGGCGCGTTCACGGAGCTCCATAAAATACAGCTTTATACGGCTCTTGGTGGCTTCCAAGGAAAAATGGACCCAATGATTTCAAAATTGATAATTCAAAGACTCCATTTGGACTATGTACTACACCTAGAAAAATTTTCCCGGAGTTTTACAGGTGTTTCTTTCCCCATGTATCTCTATGGGAAAAAGTCTTTTTGGGCCCCATGGCGTCACGTGACTTGCAATACCGGGCTTGGCCACTACGCCAAAATCGCCGCACAGCCCAGAGCTGTTCCTGGGGGCTTGGGGTAAAGGGGATATGACGCCATGACAGGAAGTTAGGGGGTAAAGGGGATATGACGCCATTGACAGGCGACCAAATGAAACGCACCGTTACCTTGAATAAAATTACGGATTTCTCTGGGTTTGAACATTGTTGGAAACATTTGGGATAATGTAAGTACACAACTCAAAAAAATATATTACATAGGTCTAGCCTTTTTAGTTTTTAGATATTTTAATGCGGAAATGTTACATATTATACCTTTAAAAAATATTTTTTGTCATTAATTTCCTTAATTTTTGGCTGGACCGCAACAGCGGGGCCAGCCCTACAAACGCGAATGTCTGTCACTGACTGACTGACTGACTGACTGAGTGATCAAGTTACACCATTGGTCGGCCGTGGCACGTGGCACATCATAGCGTCACAGAGCCAGACATTTAAGTTTCGTTTTCTCCGCCGTCTAGTTTCTCCGCTGAGATCAGGAGCCCGTTTCTCCCACACAGTAAGCAGGCTGACCAATATCATGCATGTAAGCTGAAGCTAAAGTAGAATCTATACAATTATATCATATCACTGTTTATGTCGATGTATATGTGCGAGTTCAGTCCACCTGAAATCTCTGTTCTGTCGGGGGAGAGAGAGACACAAACAAGCATGGAGGTGGACAGAAATTGCTGTAGCCCTCAAGGGCTTATTGCCGACCTTCCCGAAGTTTCCCGGGGCCACGGTTCCGGCCAGTGCCGCTAGCCAGGCGCCGATTTGTTCCCGATGATCCGGCCGAGATTTCGGCCAGGGTCCCGGCGACGATGCGCCCCCGGTGTCCGGCGAACAGCGTTTTCGGCACCGACGGGTAACAGAGCGCCTGGCGCTTGGATCGGCAGGATCAATGCGGGCCGTGGGTGGAGACGACAGCGGTGGAGAGAGAGACGGGACGCGCTGGAACGATCAGTATGGATGTATGGACTATTATTCTGTATTAGCAGTCTACAGCCAGGGGTTAAAGTGGGCCGGAACGATCCGGAACGGCGTTCCGGCACCTTCGATTAATAAGTAAATAAATCTGATTGGCAGTTTCATAGGCTACATAATAATGACAAGGAGTTCACAGGGCTGCCTACTCTCACGCATTGACCGAGAGACTCAGGCAATTGACATTTTTCACACGCTCTCACACCACAAGTCTATTTTCTCACGCAGTGAAAAACAAATTCATAACTGATAACGTCGCGACGTGAAAAAAGGAAACTGACAGCAGGACAGAGGAGACAGAGCAGCACAGCGCAGAGATTTATTCAGACCATCTGAATAGCGAGAAATATACACAAATTATTATATTATATTCTTATATATATTATATTATTATTATATAATTATTATATTGTAATTTATTCCAATGCATGCAGCTCTTCTGCGTCTCTCCCTCTCCTCTCGCGCCGTGCGCACGCAGGCAGGAGTGAGAGTGAGTCGCTATGGTTACGGGGACGCTCTGTGTCTGTCGCTCTGAAACTTTCTCATGATTCCCAATAATAGTTTTTTAGGTTAGTATGCCTATGCAAGATCATGAATGTAAGCACCTCAATGCTGAAATCTAGTAATATAACATAATCTTCACATTTTTGGTTAACATTATACAGGGTTGCTGTTTCTTGACTTAATCCAAGAGGTTAGGTGGTGTAGAAATGCAGGAAATTTGTTTTAAATTACTATTTTGTTCGGAACCCCCCCCCTCCGAAACAGGGTTCCCCCACTCCCACTTTAACCCCTGTCAGCAGCGGAGTTAGTTACACCATTGGTGTGGCACGTGGCACACTCATACACGGTCCAGCCATATACTAGGTTTTGACCTAGTCTTGTTACACCTGCAGGTGAACTTCTATTATTTGGCAGATATATCATTATTATGAATAAACTTGTTGAAGACATTTTTACTTTTGATTGAGGATCAGCCGTTAGCTACTGCAACATTTGTAACCGTTAACCATTTGCATATTATTTGTGTATCATTTGCAATCTAAGACTGAATATTTATTTGAGACCTTTGGCTATCACTGTCAGCTTCATGAACTGACTGCAGAGGAGACAGACGAAACACTTTAATTCTGTGACCTTCCGTTACACCGACGAATGTTTTAGTTACAACTATATTGACCTAACAGAACTGTTTTGCATAAAAGGTTTGGAATTTATTAAATTTGGCCAATGCTAAGCAGCCAGCGCTCGCTCTCTCCATGTAAAGTGAACCTATCTTGACCAACGTCTCATAATCAATGTGTTTTGACTAATCTATGCTGATAAAATTTATTATTGCTGGCAAATGTTTTATTTACAGCTAGATTGAGCTGGCAGAACTACGGCAGCATTTGATGTCACAGTGGGAGAAAAATATAGGCTCTAGACATCTTTTCTCGTTATTACGACATACCAACTTATCTCATTATAACGATAAACGTTTCTCGTTATAATGACATACCAACATATCTCGTTATAACGAGAAACTTTTCTCGTTATAATGACATACCAACATATCTCGTTATAACGAGAAACTTTTCTCATTATATAGATATTGTGTCTGAGTCAGGATGAGTTGAGTTGACTGTATTAGTTGACTGTATTGTGAAATGTTTGTGCAGTTTATTGTTGATGCAGTGTGGAGCTTGTACCATCCAGCATCCCATTATATGCTGTAGACTTAATACCATACTGATTTCTTGTGTGACTGTGTGTGTGTGTGTGTGTGTGTGTGTGTGTGTGTGTGTGTGTGCGCATGCATGTGTGCATGCTCATATGTGTTTATGGTATGGACCCATGTAACATGAAGCCCCCTGTCTGATTGTTGCTGAGTTGTCTCATTCCATGAGTCTAGTCAACTTGATTAAATCGTGTAAACGCGCCATTCTCAATTTCTCCGATGTCCATAGGCTGTTTTCTCATTATAGCTATAGCTCTTATAGCTATAGCTCTTTTTCTCATAACATTTGAAAGTTTCTTGGTATCTCATTATAACGAGAAACGTTTCTCGTTATAATGAGATAAGTTGGTATGTCATAATAATGAGAAAAGATGTCATTATAATGTGAAAATATCTTGTTATAACGAGAAAAAGATCTTGTTATAACAAGAAAGGTTTCTTGTTATAACGAGATACTGAGCCGATTTTTTTCCCCCACTGTGGCATCGATACGCTGCCGTACAGAACTATATTTTAAATAAAAGATTTGAATTTATTAAATTTGCCCCCGCTTTAAGCTACCCACAGCATTTACATGGCAAATCTGAGAAGAGAAGCCCTAACAAACCTACCTAACAAACAGAGCAACAGGCAGTCTCAGAATCAAGCAGCCCCATTGTAGCGTAACGGTCACTTGTTCTGAAGTGTGACTCTGACTTAGTATCATCAAATGTGGCTAACTCAAACCTTTTCACCATGTTATCTCTATGGGCTCAAAATCAATAGAATGTTAGACTTTTTAGGTCCCATTCAGATTTAATAAAGTCCACAGCCACGTGTGGTAAAACTGGAGTTATTTTAGCGCAATTAAAGAGTAACTAAACCCCACCTAAATCTGTGGTGAAGCCTGACACCTAATGGTGAAAAGTAGGGTACTGAACTGGCCTTCTCCTATTGGCTGGTCTTTGTGCCAGGTGATGTCACCACTTGTTGTACTCTATAGAGGGTGACATCACCTGGCACAAAGACCAGCCAATAGGAGAAGGCCAGTTCAGTACCCTACTTTTCACCATCAGGTGTCAGGGTTCACCAAAGATTTGGGTTTGGGGTTTAGTTACTCTTTAAAAGCCTTACTTTTGAGGCTAATTTCCACAGGGGTCCACAAAAACAATTACTCAACATAATTGTACCAAACACTCAAATGCTGATATTTTGCCAATAATAAGGGCGTATACTCTCCAGCTAATCTAGGACAAAATTAGCAAACACTTTGGTCCTCAAAGACTGGAGTTGGGCAATGGACCTCTGCTCCATATGGATTCCAGTGAGTGAGAAGTGAAGACCTGAGCTAAAAAAAGATAATTGACATTGAGCATGAAATGTTTGTGAAATGTCACGTGCAAGTGTTGGATTTATTATTATTTGATAATAATATGATTAATAGTTGATAACAATTAATGGTCATGCTCATCAAAAAACCAAGCCATAATCTAAAAGTTGCACATGAATTGAAAGTCACAAAATGGCATAGATAATCAGATTTAAGAACAGGGGGTGCAGGTTTTGCTTAACAAAATGTGACAGCTGTTTTATATTTTATAGAAAACTGGTGTTTTGGCCAATTATTTTGGCCAGTGAGCGTACATTTACATCATTGTACTTTACGTTTTCAGCAACTTAATATTAACAAGACTAGGTCACAACCTAGTATATGGCTGGGCCGTGTATGAGTGTGCCACGTGCCACGGCCGACCAATGGTGTAACTAACTCCGCTGTAGACTGCTAATACAGAATAATAGTCCATACATCCATACTGATCGTTCCAGCGCATCCCGTCTCCTCTCTCCACCGCTGTCGTCTCCACCGCACCCACGGCCCGCAACGATCCTGCCGATCCAAGCGCCAGGCGCTCTGTTACCCGTCAGTGCTGAAAACGCCGTTCGCCGGACACCGGGGGCGCATCGTCGTTGGGACCCCGGCCGAAATCTCGGCCGGATCATCGGGAACAAATCGGTGCCCGGCTGGCGGCACCGGCCGGAACCGTGGCCCCGGGAAACTTCGGGAAGGTCGGCAATAAGCCCTCGGCGTGATGAAACCTCCATGCTTGTTTGTGTGTCTCTTTCCCGCGACAGAACGGAGGATTTCAGGTGGACTGAGCTCGCGCATATGCATCGACGTAAACGGTGGACCAATGGTGTAACTTGATCACTCAGTCACTCAGTCAGTCAGTCAGTCAGTCAGTCAGTGACAGACATTCACGTTTGTAGGGCTGGCCCCGCTGTTGCGGTCCAGCCAAAAATACATTTGTTAAAGCAAAGTAATACCCTGTCATACACAGGTGACCACTAGGGACGGGACAATATGCTTATCTCGCGATACGATATGAGATATGGGGGTCATGATTCGTTACATTTGGACAGACCTCCCTGACAGACAAATGACAGGGTTAAAAATACCTTGTGCTGCTGAGAGACAAACCTCAGGGCTGAAAGTGCCTCACAGTGTTCTTCATACTTTGCATTAAATGACAGAGGTGTTGAACAGGAATGAAAGCTGTAAATTTCTTCCAGTTTAATTAGCCTGTCAGCCTGAGGAATCCTGGTGATATGAACATTTGACCTCCGGACATAACAGACATGAAGAATTTCCATGCAAACCTTTGGAACGTGCTGTAAAACAAAAAACAAAAAAAAGAATAGCATACTACGAGGGCATGCATAATGATAAAAAAGCTAAACTGCCACTTCTCTTTCAACTCTGGCAATGTAGATGTATATTTAATGAATACAAATGTCACAATTATATACATGTAAATGAGCTACTTGGTGACTGCTCCGGGCCAGGGCTAGATGAGCTAGGAGAGAGCAGAGAGAGGCAGGTAAATAAAACAAAAAAAACCATGTTTCTTAAAATCAAACATTATTGGAAGTCTTTAGTCTTGGCTCATGCAAATAGTGAAGTTCAATGACGTGAACATTGTCAACAACCAATAGTTGTGCTCTCTCTGAAGGAAAAAAAAGTGGACAGAAATTGCTGTAGCCCTCGAAATACCCGGTGAGTAAACTATATGCTATAGCTAGCTAGCTAACCAAATGGGGTCGTGTTTACCGTGTTCACGAGAAGAGTCCATATGAACGCCCCCCTCCTGTGGTATTCACGACTTCAGAAGTGGAAATTTTCTGAAAGCTTCAAGTTCACGAGTTGTGACGTGTTTGTTGACGTTTTCAGAAATGGCGGAGGCCATGGAAGTTCATTTTTCGGTGGATGATAAGTTAATATATTGTAATTTTAGTCGTATAGAGTTTTTCTTAGTAATTTTATAAGATGTCTGAGGAAAACGTTGATATTACCAGCGGCCTCATTTTTTTCCTCTGTCATTATGCCTTTGCATTTCCTGAATTACGTTACCCGCTCGCTAGCTAGCTTAATTGTTAGCCTCGGTGGCTTCTAGACGCCGACTAGCAGCGTTGCCTAGCAGCGGTGCTCTCACGACTTAACCACTTGAACGCCAAGCATATCGTGTACACGACTTCCCATGTCGTAACCACGAGCTCACAAGTTCCATTTGAAGGCAGCAACTGTCCCGAACGGGGCTACTTGCAAGCTAACGTTAGCTACTGTAATGTTTGCTATTAGCATACGAGCTAACCGTACGTTTCAGCTGAAGATTGTTGGCTTCAATCATATAAATCTGGCTGCAATGCTCCCTCTCTCCCTTTCTCTCATTATGACCCTGGGTCATAATTTGTATTTGAGTGTATTTGTATTTCTGCTGGTCATAATTTGTATTTGATTGTATTTGTATTTGAGTGTGTATTCGAGTGTATTTCTAGTTCTGCTGTTCTCCCTCCCTGCCTGCGGGTGGCGGTGTTCACCCTGTGTGTTTTCCCCAGTCTGTTGAGTTGCAGGTGGCAGCTGGTGATTAGATGAGAGACTCATGGCGCCTACTTTAAAAGGGGCGTCTGTCCGATGCCGGCTCACTCCTTCTTCTTCCTGGCTCCCAACCAGACCGTGCAGTGCTGTAGTGAACCAAGTGAACGCCGTATTGACCTAGTGCTGTAGATTGATTCTCTGTTGTACATAATGTAAATAACTTCTAAAAGAGCAGTCCTGGTAGCTGTAGGGGTGGGAAGCCTTTTTCTTTGTTTTTCTTTTCTCCTGTTTATGTTATTTTTCTTTGTTTTCTTTTGCTGGTTAGGTAAGTTAGTGGTTATAATTTTCAGATGGTTGTGTTTGTTATTTTGGCTGTGCTCCCCCTGACGTTTTTTCGCTGCCGTGATAAATAAATCACTTTTGTTTGGACTGCACCTGTTGTGGCACTGGTCATCCTTGGGAGTGGGGAAGGAGGGGAGTCACTTCTATGCTATGCCCGGTGTTTCCCCTAGGCCGGGCGTAACACTCATACAGTGTGTGTGTGTGTGTGTATGTGTGTGTGATTTATTTTGTAGAGGTGTTCACAAGTCAGCCCATGTTTACAATCTACTGGAAAACTCTGAATAGTAGGGGTAGCCCTTTTCAAAGTCTTCTAGTGTATGGTAGGCAGTCTTTGCAAAATCGTATAGTCTGTGATTAAAAACTCAGTGACTTATGACACACTGTCATTAGATGTGAACTGGATGTGAGAGGGTGTCAGACTTTAGTCTTTTAAAAGTCTTTTCAAAGTCTTCTAGTGTATGGTAGGCAGTCCCACCAGAGATCATCAGCACCAGTGTAAGACTTGGCCTAATATTCTATTCTAATACTCAACAGACTGTTTACTTGATAGAATTCACTGTGTCATGGGAAGACATGATGGATGAGGCATTGGATACACTATAGCCCAGGCTGAACAGCAATGCTGGAAAACCAGGGTGTTCCTTCTGGAAGTCAGGTGTTGGGGATTTGTAGCCAAATCCACTCTAGTTTGCTCAGAGTTGGGGATTCATGGTCAGGCATTATGGCAGACCACATGGGAAGTTTCTGAAGCTGAAAAGAAAAGACCACAGTCATGGTCCAAAGTACAGTATATGGCCCTTCCTCAAGTTGGCCTCAGGTCACACAAGGAAACAAACTTTGCATACCACCTGCAAGTTAAATTTACATTTTAGTTAATTTTCAGATATGTTTACAATAAGTAGAACAGAAGAATAAATCTAGATTTATGTATCACCAACTTTATTAATCAAATGATTTAAATTGTGAAACTACAAGGAGCACAAGGGATACTTCTATCAGATCGTATGCATGAGGAAATAATGTAGGAGACAGGCAAAAGTTTTATTTATAGATTAAATGGTATAGGAGCTTGTAACTTTCGTCAAATTTAATGACTACCCATCAGCTTAAAGAAGCTTTACATGAAACATTGTAGGGCTGGACCCGAATATTCGACTATTCGGATATTCGTTCGTTTTGTAGGTATTCGGTTTTCAATTTTGGGATTCGGATATTCGTTTTTTTAAATGTAATTTTATATGTAATGATCGCTGCTTGGGTGTCTATATAGTGATGTCACACTTCCACTCTTGCGGAGTCAGAGTTTACTTTTGTATGGGGAAGTCGCTTGTCTGAGCCCTTGTCTCTAACTTTATGTTATACCGTAAAACTTCAATTAAAAGCCGAGTCCCTTTCACTGGCCGGGTGTGGCTACACGTTTTGACAAATTAAGGCCGGTCTCAATTAGAAGCCGGTTGCCATTGATGCTGCGAAGCAGCATTTTTTTTTTTACTTGCATTCAAATGTCAGTCACATTTGTTGATCGCCATGGCAGCACAAAGAAAAAACTACGACCTGAAATTCAAGCTGTCAGTTGTCGAATTTGCTGAACAAAACAAAACAAGACATTTCTCTGTTGATATTTTTTCGGCTTTAATCCTTTCTAAGGTAGGCTACCGGTATTTTGATACGGGACTCTCCCTCTCTCTCTCTCTGTGCTTTAGAATGTAACCGCTGTGAAACAATCAGAAAATAACGTTTGATTTCTCTGATTCACCGGCTTTCTCGCTACCACCGCTCCCTCTCTTCATTCACTTTCTAGCTCGCTCGCTCGCTCTCTTTTGTGCAAAAGGAATTAAAGGCCTGTCCCATATAGACCTGTCCCAAACATAGGCCGGTTGAGTTCAGTGTTTGAAGCAAATAAAAGCCTGTGCTATTAATTGAAGTTTTATGTATGTTAAGTATGTTTTCAGCGCTGTGTTTTTGTGAGGGGGAACTGTGACTATGTGAACTTTGTCGGGTGAACTGTTGCTCGTGTATGGAAAGCCAAGCAGTTTGAAGGTGCGTGACTGTTAACACGACACACACACACCCTAAAACATTGTATGACTTCGATACCTGCTGAAAACATTGCATGACAGTATCAGGGCATGCAAAATGTGTATACCGGGTATTAGTCAAATTGTGCCCCACCAGCACCCCTTCAAACTCACCCTGGGAGAAAGACAAGCAGCATTATGAAAATGTTGCAGGTGTGCAGGAGGCGTGCCAGGGGGAGGGGGCAGTAAAAAAGGGCATCTGACAGGATATAAGGAGCCATGTCACATCACACATCATCAGACTGGAAGCCCCAGCTGGAAGCCAACGAGACATTGGTCAGCGGCACGCAACTCTGCTTACCTGCACAACTTCTCTAGGTGAGAACATACTGGGTTGATGTATTGTAAACCTGTTTTGTCTTTACTTTTTTAGAATGGAAGTATTTCTAGGCCCGATAAGCTCTGTCTCTCAATCTGTCTGTCTGTCTGTCTTTGTCTTCCTCTCTGTCTGTGTCTGTCATTTTGCTTTGTAGTCCCATTGGACAGTCCAGTAGGAATTTTTGGAGTCCAACTGGCTCTTTCAAGTCCTTCCAGTAACTACCAGAGTATTAACCTCGCAAATCAGACAAGAAACATCTGGCCTCCCTCTCCCTGAGAATGATTTCACTCGGGGGCGTTACCACGTTGTATTATGCTAACTGCTCATTATGTAATACATAATGTAATACATAATGCGTTGTTACATGTGTAATGCTCAAACTCATAATCAAAATGACGCGTCATATGATGTAGGCACAGTGCTCCTCTAGGTTAGCTGGCAAACCATGTTACGTAGCTTAGAACAGTGACTCTCAACCTTTTCCATATTAAGGACCCCTAATTTCGTACACATTAGGGCCACAGACCCCCATCTGAGAATATTTTTATTGTTAGATATGATTCTGTCATAATTTTGTCAGAATTCCATGACTATCTGTATTGTAGGCAGAGAGCTACAGTGAAACTATGATCAAAACAGTCATTCTTCTACATTCTCTAATTGGATTAACTTCTTGTAAATGAAATAATGGTGAAGTTTACCAATTCATCAGTTTGCTGGGGACTCTCTGGAACCCCCTCAAGGACCCTTGGTGGTCCCCTTGGTGGACCCCACGTTGAGAACCACTGGCTTAGAACATGAGAGCCATATTTACCATTTGTATGTGATGTGAACTTCATCCACAGCGATCCGGATTGGTAGGGATGGAGAGTCAACTCCAAAAGAATTGATTCTCGATTCCATCGCATCGATTCTGAGAATCGATTCTACTAATAGACAGAATTGGAGTCGACTCCGACTCAACTCCAAACTCTGGAATCAAAGTAACTGTTTAATCAAACAAATTTTGGGGGAAATGGCTGAACCATTATTAACAACAAGATGCATGGTGTAGCGAATATGGGTTGGAAATCTATTTAAACAGTAATTCACTATTCTTCTAGTTCTTAGGACTTCAGTGACCTCTGATATTAAGGAGACTTACACGCATGGAAGAGACAGAACAACTTTTTTTTCTCATGTAAATGCAAGTTTATTTACACTATACTACATACAGATTATATGATAGGCTATATCAACATGGGATTATGGCAAGAATAACAATTTTCTTGGTTACTATAGGAATAGCAGGGTAATGCTTAATGATTTTGTAATAAATGGGGTAATTATGACGGTCACGGGTTCTACTACCTCTTTGTTTATTGAAAACTATATTATTTTATTGTAAAAAGACCTTGGAATGTCCCACTACCATAATATATGATAGACAGAACCTCATATATTTTGTATCTTCCAAACAGATATGATTTTGAGAGTAGTTTCCCTAAAACGGTCATAACTTATACTATTAAATGACACCAAGAATGGCATACTGACGATGAAAACAACTGTCTATGGTTGTAACTCCCGTAATACATGCCATAACCTCCGTTCAAACTCAAAACCATAGTAAAATGAACATACAAAACACATTCAAACATAAAATTATGCAATTGATATTACAAATGGGATTTTCACAGTCTTTAAGGAGAATCTGGAGGGAACTATCTGTTTTTTTTTTTGTTTTTTTTTTACAACCTGTCATTCCAGCAGGAGGGGGTGAGGGAGTTCATTCAGGAATGCTTCTGATTCTCATCCACATGGAGCGGGAATCTTGACTTGCAGAAAGAGCGGTTGTTAATCCTAGAAGATGTCTTACCAGTGTCTTTCCGGTTTATTACCTCGCTCCTTCAAAACGCTCTCCTTCAAAAAGGTCAGGGTTTTTTGAAGGGGAACCAGGCCTCCTTCTGGTCCTCCATGAGTGCATCCAACAGAAACACAAAGTATTGGCTTCTCCCTCCATGCCATTTTCTTCACCACCAACAGAGTTAGCTGATAGATCAAACTCTTGCTGAATCCAGTAGGAACAAGGGCACTTATAAGTGCACTTATTTGTTATTCTTTGTCCCTGGAATCTGAAAAAAACAGAAGAAACGGATTGAACCATCCACTTTGCGGTCGGCCCCGCCTTATGCTTAGCCTCCTATTGAGACTAGGCTTAAGGCGTGAGGCCGGACGTGTCTCGCAGTGTGATCGACTCCCGAGACTCGTGTGGCTTCAGATAGTTTTAATCAAATGTTGAATGCTGCGTCCTACTGGCTTGACCTGTGTTGTTCCATGTTTCCCCCCAGGTTGGAGACATGGCCACAGAAACCATGGTAACGGCTGCCCTGGGTCGACCTTTCACCTTAGGAATGCTCTATGACTCTCGGCAAGATAGACTGATCCCAGGTAAAACTCATTGGAATGAGATCTACTCTTCACACCTCAATTTACAGGAATGTCAAAGAGAATTTTGCTAGGCTGCCTAGAATAATCTTGACAATCTGATACAATTCTTCAATTTAGTGACCAGAATAAAGCCTTGATTTTAATGGTGCACCATTTAGATTCCATTAGGACCCTTTCATGCATGAATTATTGAATCACACAGTAATATTTTTTTAATGTTTGTTTTTACTTTTAAACAAGTGAAAAATCATGCCAATAACTTTTTTTTTTCAATATATTTTATTTTGAAGGAGTTAGGTATCTGTCCACTGCAGTGGACACCATGCATCAACGGTATAAAAAGTGATTCAGTGGAACTCAATATAGGTCAGAAAAAACATGTTTTTAAAACATTTACTAAGAGCAAATGGTATGAATACACATAAGAACATTTTTTAAAAAACATATGTTTTTTCGGACCTATATTGAATTCCATTGAATCACTTTTTGTACCGTTGATGCATGGTGTCCACTGCAGTGGACAGATACGTCCACTGGAGTGAACAGATGTATTTTCAGTCACAGAAAAAAATGTACAAGAAAAATATTATTAAAATCTGGACAAAAGTATTTCTAACATCTTATTTAGTTTTCTGAGAATAAAAGGATTTAACAGATATTCCTGAGGTACTTGGTGCATCTCCTCTCCCCTCCACCATTTTGAATTTATGATGCAATATCTCAAAATGACAAAGAGAGCCAAAGCTAATAATCAAATGGAATTGTAGACAACGCTTTGGGGGTCCGCCACCTGGTGGTTGGGACATGGTACTACAACTTAAATGGTTCAAAATGGCTTCCAAATATCTGTCCACTGTAGTGGACACCATGCATGAAAGGGCTAGAGTTAGCAGCTAATCGGTTACACATGACGTTAAGTATAAATTATTTACTATGCAAGCATTGGCGAAGAGGTCTAATTTACTATCTCATGTGTATGTGATGCAAAGAGTGCAGTGATTTTCTGAAATAAAGAGATGTCTGACTTTCTCTATTTTGATAACATACTGGCAACATAACTGGTAAAGAGGGGATTTAGCTACAGTATATACAGTAATGTGAAAATGAATATTCAATAGACAAATATCTATTAAGGTTTCAACTAAGACTGCACCAAGATCTTTGGAGTGTATGCTTGGTATTTATGTCTCCCACATACTATTCCAACCAGTCTCCTATCCAGAGAGATACAGATTAGCATTATGCCAATGTTGACTGTCAGAAAGTTCTGGAAGCCCTGCTTTCCCTGCTTTAACGGACGGCTGATGTTTTTCATTCTCCATAGGTTTCACATTGTGGGATGATAAAAGTCTAGAAGAGAGCACAGTTGATAGCGCTCAACACAGCAGTGCATTTGAAATCATTGCATCTGACACCATTGAAGAGAAGTCGAATCATTTGAATGTGGAGGCTTCTCTGAAAGCCAGTTTCTTGTCTGGACTGGTTGAAGTCGGAGGCTCTGCCAAGTATCTGAATGATACCAAGAAATTCCAGAATCAGAGCAGAATAACACTTCAGTACAAAGCTACCACAGCCTTCAAACAGTTGTCCATGACTCACCTTGGAACCAAGAACATGCAATATACAGATGTGTTTGAGAAAGGCCTGGCAACACATGTAGTCACAGGCATCCTTTTTGGAGCAAATGCTTTCTTTATATTTGACAGTGACAAATCAGACAGTAGCCATGTTCAGGACATCCAGGGCAGCATGGAAGTGGTGATAAAGAAGATTCCCACTGTTGAAATTTCGGGGTCAGCTTCTTTTCAAATGACTGATGAAGAAAAAAAGTTGACCAACAATTTCTCCTGCAAGTTCCATGGGGACTTCCATCTTAAAAGCAACCCTACAACCTTTGAAGATGCAGTGAAGACCTACCAGCAACTTCCCAACTTACTGGGAGCAAAGGGAGAGAATTCCGTTCCACTGAAGGTCTGGATGATGCCCTTGAAGAATTTGAATGACAAAGCTCCCCAGCTGTTGAATGACATCAGCGTTGGATTAGTGAGGAAGATTCAGAATGCTCTAGAAGACTTGAGTCAACTGGAAATGAGATACAACGAATCTCTGGAAGACAAAGTAGTGAAATATTTCCCACAGATTCACGAGAAGATGAGCAATTTCAAAAAAATGTGTAAAGATTACACATTTACCCTCCGACAGACCGTGGCGAAGAAACTTCCATCCATCCGTGAGGGTAAAGAAGATGAGAGCGCACTAGAGAAAGTCTTTGAAGAAAGACCCAAGTCGCCGTTCAGCGACGACAACCTGAACAAGTGGATGGATTGTGCAGAGAGAGAAATCAATGTCTTAAGGTCCTGTGTGGACATGATGGCGGGAACAAAAATAAAGATTGTCAAAACTAAGGGAGAGCTGGACAGAGAGGTTCTTGCTTCAGATGTAGAGCACGCTTTGTGTTTTGTTTTCACCTCCCTGGAAAGCGATGACCCCTACCTTAAGGTACTATCCGACTACTTGGATTCACCTAAATCGGGAAGTTTTCAGCCACCTGCGCGGGACCAGTGGTACTTTTCCTACGAAGTGTCTAGCAAGATGAGAGAAAAGGCCAAAGAATTCCGGCTCTTTGCTAGAGCCATGAAGGACAACAGCGATGTCTCTTTCATTGGAGCCGCTGTAGCAAATGAGAAATACAAAGGAGCAAGCATCTACCATTACAGGAAAGGCTGTCTGATCACCGAGGATTTTGCAAAGCCTCAAATCACTAGTGTGGAGACCATAACCGACAAAACAGATTTACTCTGGTGTAAGTTATTCTTTCAGCATTTTTTCATATTAAGTGAAAAAATAAGCTACACAAAATAAGCTACAGAAACCCAATTGGCCATCCCTGATATACCTCCAGACACTCCATTTTGGGCATTTCTTAAGATATTAAGATATTACAGATATTTTAATCATAATAATAATAATGTATTGTATTTACCTAGCACAATTTAAAATACAACAAAATCTCAAGGTCTCATAATTATCAACCATTTTAGCTGGTAACCTAGTCAAGACACAATAAACCTTTAAAGCAGTGGTCCTCAACGTGGGGTCCGGGGACCACCAGTGGCGCTTGAGGGGGTTCCAGGGGGTCCCCAGCAAATTGATGAATTGTTAAACTTCACCATTATTTCATTTTCATTTTAGAATGACTATTTTGATCATAGTTTCTCTGTTATCTCTCTACCTACAATACAGATCGTCATGGAATTCTGGACAAAATCATATCTGACAATAAAAATATTCTCAGATTTGACAAAATCTCATCAAATGGGGGTCTGTGGCTCTAATGTGGACTAAATTAGGGGTCCTTGATATGAAAAAGGTTGAGAATCACTGCTTTAAAGGACTCAAATTTCAGTCCCCTACAAGATTTGCACAGAAAACAGAACCACAGCATATCAATATATTAAAAATATCTTAATATGAACAGTATATTACTAAATTACATGTCCATATTAAACAATGGGAACTAGATTTGAATGTCATAATCACTGTATTATTATTGTTGTGTGCATGCCATTGCGAATCACTGTGAACGGTGATGAGGATGACTAGTAATAGATTGTGTCTTGGTCTCTCCACCAGATGCCTGTGATCTCAACATGGACCCAAACACATTGCAAAAATCCCTTGAGCTTTCTAACAGCAACCAAAAGGTGTCGTACAGACTGAAGGCCTTCAAATATCCCGACAACCCAGAGAGGTTTGACAGCTACGCGCAGGTGTTGTGTAAAGAGGGGTTGACTGGGTGCTGTTACTGGGAGGTAGATTGGACCGGTTTTGTTAACGTAGGCGTCGCGTACAAAGGAGTTGGCAGGAAAGGAAGTGATAAGGAGCTCAGTCTCGGAGGTAATGACAAGTCCTGGGCTGTGATGTATATGGACGATTCAAAAAAAGGCGACACATACACTGCCTATCACAACGGGGAGGAAAGTAGCACCAGTATCAGCGGTTCTGGTATAAAGCAACTAGGAGTGTATCTGGACTGGCCTGCTGGCACTCTGTCCTTCTACAGAGTTTCCTCTAACACACTGAGCCACATCCACACCTTCCGCACCAAATTCACCGAGCCGGTTTACCCCGGCTTCATGATTTGGTTACCTTTCTGCCATCTGTCCCTGCTTCAGGTTTAGGAAGACCAGTATCTCAGAAGGTCTCTATTCTGTCTTTGTCAGACGCACACAGTGAAAAAAAAAAGTTGAATCCTGGTTGTGGTTGTGAATCACCACATTGAGCGCAGTACTTGTAGGATATTGATTTGTCTGATTCTTAAGGCTTTTGCACATACCCAGATCCAAAGATTAAATGAAATGTTCCATAGACATCTAGCTATACTCCATCTGAAGCAGCTGCTTTTGGCAACATTGTTTTTAGCATTAAGCAGACTTATATGTGATTGACTTTTGAAAAAAAATCTGCTTCCTAACCAATTATTTTGAATGGTGAATTGACACCATTATTTATCCATACCAATATTACTTTTCTTTCACTTCATATTGATTCAGTGTACAGCCTGCTTCTCAACAAGGTTTGTGCTTAGATACACTTTGGCAAAACCACAACACTAAATTATTAAAAGCTCAAATTTCAAGCGTTGACAAACAGTTTGACCTTTCCTTGCATGGCAGTGCATTACATAGATGTTTCCTTTATTATAGACATTATATCTTGACATTTAGCATTTTAGTTTTGACTTCTTTCCTGAAATGAAGGGTTTCATTCCAAAACACTATATATCCATTTTTGAAAAAGGTTGCTACCCGAAATATTGCCACTATTCTATAAGCAAATGTCTTAAGAAGACTCCTAACTTCAATACTAACCCATAATGTGCTTAACCTTCATGCCAACAGTCAATGTAGGGGTGGATGTTTCTTTTAAATGGTGGATATCTCATTTTGGAATGAAACTTCTCAAATCATTGCATTGAAATCTTTGGGGTATTAAGCTTGAGGTGAAATTCAGTCTGCTGATACTGGGGTAGAAAAGCAAGGTGATTGGTAGGTATGAACACTATTTGTTTTTGCTTCTGCAGAGTTGTTCTGCAGAGTAAATGATCTGATTAGATTTTGAAGCACCTTGCTACATAAATTGGCATATTAATGAGGGAAAACTATTTTTCCTTAAACTACTATAACTCCTTAAAGCTGGTGTTGGCAATTTTTCTGAAATTCTTTTTGTTTCATATATTACGGTGATTATGGTGGGATATAGAGCCTCTTGTTTAATTTAGGAATTGTTCTTTTTCATTCTTTGTGTTTTTAAATGATGATGGAGTTCCATTTATTCTTGGAAAGTCAGGGGAAAGACAAAAAAAATGACCACTATCCTTTAAAAAGAGAAGAGGCGGGTGTTTTTTCCTTTTAAAATGAGTAGGCACCACTCAGGAAACCCCTCATCGTCCCTGTCCCTAACAGACCCAGGGTCTGTTCTGAGGAGAATTCAGTCAGTTCAGTTTTAACAGGATTTTATTGGACGACGATGTCGCAATGGTGATGTTTAGAAGAATCATCAATATGTTCATATAGTGATGACACTCTGGCTGGCTCTGGTTAACCATATGTCTACCCTGTTGGATATGTTTTGCTCTCTCCCTCTCTTCAATAAAGTTGAGACCTGAGTTGAACGATGTGTGCTGGTTCGTTATTTCCTATTGGCTAAAAAGTTCACTGCTGAGCCAAATCACCACATCATGATGTAACCTTTGTTATTGGATAATAAATGATAAGAGATTAAACTCTCATGATACCCCACAGGGAATTTGGTCATTGCAACTGCAGAGAGATATATATAGATAAGGATAGAACAAATGCAAATATTTAAGATAATACAAGTAATTACAACAAGAGAACTTATTAAGAATACTACAGCCGATACATAAAAACAAAACATCTGTTGACAGATTTGAGTTGACAGGTTAGGAGCAAATGCGTATTTTAAGTTCACTGTATCAAAAATTACAGATGAAGATAAAGTATATACAGAAATGTGTCTCATTGAGAAAATGCGCATGTACAAACTGACCCATTACATATAGGCCAAAATCAATCGTTTTCACTACAGCCTACTTTCAGTCCTCTTGGTTGTCCAGCCAAGGTGCTTTAGTCCAGCATCACGGACAGCTCTATTTCAGTTCTATTTTCCAGATAATTTGATGTCTGTGTTAGCCTATTCAGTTTTTATTTGTACCAGGGAAATGATCAGTAGAGTTAGACTGATAGGCTGCTGATTTCTACCTGCAGCAGCACATAATCAGCACACAAGGGAAAAGAACCAAGGGCAAGCCCTGGGTTTGTGTCCCATGCCCAGTATGTTTCGGCTATCAATCTTACAGATACCTTTAATGAACTCTATAGTACAAAGGTGATAAAAGCGCACCACAAATTTAGTTGTTCTTATTGTTGTGCCTTGAACATTTTTCCTAGTGAATTTTACTCTTTAATGAAATTTCAAAATGTATTGTCTTACATCCTAACAGTATTGACTGTGTTTTGTTTGTTGGTTGTAGGTCTGGGATTTGAACTCAATCTTGTGCTTTGCAGAGCTGTGCCTTAAAGGTCAAATAACGCAATATGTAATAACAATATGGTAACAATATGGAGCATTATGTAATAACCAACCAAAATGGATGTCTTCATTCATAAAAATCGTTACACTGTAAAAACTCATAGTGCAATTTAGTGAAATCAACTCATCTTTATCCATTAACACAATGTATATAGATGTGTTTGTCAATTTCAACTTAAAAGTGCTAATTATGAGCTTCATGACTTAAAATCATGAGTTCACATCTTGTGACTTAAAATTGTGAGTTGAAAGAACGCCTTATAAAGCATTCACTAAACTCAACACTGTTAGTTTATTAGCAGACTTCCCAGTATGCATTGCATTCGGTTTAACTCTCCAGAAACTCTTCCTTCTTCTGGTTTGAATGAAGTTACAGGATAGAGACTTGTTATGTATTTATGTTTGGTGAATCATAGGTCAATTTCTGATAAAAAGAAAATAAATAAATACAAAACCATGATAAAGTCTACTATCTATCTTATCTATGTATCTGGGAATTCACAATCATGTAAGTTTCTCTCTGATGCACATGGCAAGTACAATCCACTACAAGTACCGTATTTCCTCTAATAGTGGCCGGTAGTCAATTAAAAGCCGGGTCTCAGATAATGGCCGGGGCCGTGGTCGACACGAACAAATAAAGGCCGGCTCCAAATACAAGCTGGGGAAAAAAAACAAAGGAAACAAGCGTGAATTCGCCATAGCTGCGACCACGTACTGTGCGGCTATAGGCCGCCAAAGGGTGGGGAAATTTTTGTGGACCAACCGACCGACCGACCGATCGACAGAGCGAGCTATAGAGCTGCTGGTCGCAGCTAAAAACAACGGTGGACACCGGTAAACTCCTGGCGGAAGTCTCTGGAGCGTGCCGCCGTCGATTACCGTAATTATCGTAATGCATTGCAGTAACAAAAAAACGGCTACCTAACGAACCCAAACAGAAGCAGATCAGAAAACAAGGAGGCTTCATACTAAAATATGAGCAAATATACTTATCAAACAGAGGGAATTAGAAATAAAGGCCTGTCTCTAATATAAGCCTGCTTCCAATAAAGGCCTGGTCCCCTTTGCAGTTGAGGTAAATAAAGGCCCGGGCCAATATTAGAGGAAATACGGTAAGTGTATTGCAGCTGCATACTATATGCTGAGCTGTGTATTAATCGTGATACAAGTGGAACTCAAACTTAAACCTAGCAAACCTTGTGAAAAAATAAATAACACTGGATTTCAGTTCATCAATTAATGCATTCAACTTGGAAACAGGAATCAGCACGACTAGACATTTGTTGATTGAACTTATTGTCTTAAGTTCACCCAGTTAGCTTTGCTACATTAGAACAACTAACTAATGATCTTTGACCTAACTATTCAGTACTACTTCAGTCAACTACAATTTTAAGGCAGCACGGACACTAACTAAGTTTTCTTTTACAGTGTATAACATTATAACAACAATGTTTATTGTATGCATTCTAGCATGAATCATACTGACTCAAAATTCATTTTAAAAAGATACTATTAGTTCAGTAGATTAGTAGTATCTTTCATTGGTCAAAACTACATTAAGTGTCACTGTATTCCTTAGCTTAATAGAAACTGTATTTGAGGGTTCATAGAATTTAAGTAATGAAGTGAAAAACAACCACAGCATATAGCCTAACAACACACTGATTTGCAGTGGATTTCTAATATACAAACAGTTCAGTTTTAACTTGCAAAAACTACTTATCAAGTAGCCACGATGGAAAGAACCATAGATGGTTATTACATAATGCACTGTATTATTACATTTTCATCATAAAAAAGTGCAACTTATTACAAAATGCGGGTTCTCTGAAGATTCTCTTCAGATTTTGATGAGCAATTCAGAGAGTCTGGTGTTGCTCTAGTCCAGTGATTCTCAACCTTTTTCATATCAAGGACCCTTAGTTTAGTCCACATTAGGGCCACGGACCCCTTTTCGATGAGATTTTGTCTCTCGGACCCAAATCTGAGAATATTTTTACTGTTAGATATGATTTTGTCCAGAATTCTATCTGTATTGTAGGTAGAGAGACAACAGTGAAACTATGATCAAAATAGTCATTCTTCTACATTCTCTAACTACTTGTAAATGAAATGCTGAAGTTTAACAATTCATCAATTTGCTGGGGACCCCCTGGAACTCCCTCAAAGACCCCTGCTGGTCCCCGGACCCCGCGTTGAGAACCACTGCTCTAGTCAACGGCTTGTTTCCCGCTCGGAGAAGCAATCAAGCTAATCAGCGCTTTTGTGGGCGGGACTAAAGTTTGAACCGTTCGGTTTTTCATTGCCGTTTCAGCAGAATAATATTTAACCCCTTAACCAACATATTGTCTTTCCAAAAACAATATTTTTGTCCAAAACCACCAACATTCTTGGTAAAGTTAGTAAATACGCCCAGCATCAGTGTCACTGAAAATAATGTCAGAGTGGTCAGATACGTCAGTCAATGGTGATTGGTTCGGGGAAAATCAAACGCCCACACAGAAAACGGCTAACAAGGAGGCAATCTTCGGCTGAATAATGGAGTGGTAACCAAATGGCCATTCAGTCTGAATATCAGGCTATATGCAAGTTTCATTAAAAATAATCAGAAACAGTCAAAAGGGGGCACCACATTTGTTTTTCGTAAATTCCTGTGAGCTTGTTTAAGTTGGCGCTCTGCAACTCATTACACATCCAATAGGCACGAGTCAACACCAAATAATTGAATTTGACTGTGATTGGTCAAAAGATGGCACTATAACTGCCTCCCAAAATCAAAACTGCAAAAATGGATATAAAATCAAAAAGAGAGCTGTAATTTTCAGGACGTGCCGGCTGAAAGATTTTAATGATATCTTGAAAACAGTAGAGTGTACAGTAGATTGGAATGTCCAGCTGCAAATAGTTTTATAAATTGACAATGTGACATGGTCAAGATCATTTGATCAATCTTCATCAAACTACAGACAAATGATGTCTGTACTCTCAAGATGATGTCTGTAAAGTCATGTTTGATTCAGTCATTTGATTGATTCAAATATTCTTAATGAAGCTTTCAACATAGGTCGGATTATCACAAAATTTGTCCCTTTATTTGACCTTTAAGGCACAGCTCTGCAAAGCACAAGATTGAGTTCAAATCCCAGACCTACAGCCAACAAACAAAACACAGTCAATACTGTTAGGATGATGTGGAAGAGAATACATTTTGAAGTTTCATTAAAGAGTAAAATTCACTAGGAAAAATGTTCAAGGCACAACAATAAGAACAACTAAATTGGTGGTGCGCTTTTATCACCTTTGTACTATAGAGTTCATTAAAGGTATCTGTAAGATTGATAGCCGAAACATACTGGGCATGGGACACAAACCCAGGGCTTGCCCTTGGTTCTTTTCCCTTGTGTGCTGATTATGTGCTGCTGCAGGTAGAAATCAGCAGCCTATAGTCAGTCTAAATCTACTGATCATTTCCCTGGTACAAATAAAAACTGAATAGGGTAACACAGACATCAAATTATCTGGAAAATAGAACTGAAATAGAGCTGTCCGTGGTGCTGGACTAAAGCACCTTGGCTGGACAACCAAGAGGACTGAAAGTAGGCTGTAGTGAAAACGACTGATTTTGGCCTATATGTAATGGGTCAGTGTGTGCATGCGCATTTTCTCAATGGGACACATTTCTGTATATACTTTATCTTCATCTGTAATTTTTGATACAATGAACTTAAAATACGCATTTGCTCCTAACCTGTCAACTCAAATCTGTCAACAGATGTTTTGTTTTTATGTATCGGCTGTAGTATTCTTAATATGTTCTCTTGTTGTAATTACTTGTATTATCTTAAATATTTGCATTTATTCTATCCTTATCTATATATCTCTCTCTGCAGTTGCAATGACCAAATTCCCTGTGGGGTATCATGAGAGTTTCATCTCTTATCATTTATTATCCAATAACAAAGGTTACATCATGATGTGGTGATTTGGCTCAGCAGTGAACTTTTTAGCCAATAGGAAATAACGAACCAGCACACATCGTTCAACTCAGGTCTCAACTTTATTGAAGAGAGGGAGAGAGCAAAACATATCCAACAGGGTAGACATATGGTTAACCAGAGCCAGCCAGAGTGTCATCACTATATGAACATATTGATGATTCTTCTAAACATCACCATTGCGACATCGTCGTCCAATAAAATCCTGTTAAAACTGAACTGACTGAATTCTCCTCAGAACAGACCCTGGGTCTGTTAGGGACAGGGACGATGAGGGGTTTCCTGAGTGGTGCCTACTCATTTTAAAAGGAAAAAACACCCGCCTCTTCTCTTTTTAAAGGATAGTGGTAATTTTTTTTGTCTTTCCCCTGACTTTCCAAGAATAAATGGAACTCCATCATCATTTAAAAACACAAAGAATGAAAAAGAACAATTCCTAAATTAAACACCATAATCACCGTGATATATGAAACAAAAAGAATTTCAGAAAAATTGCCTACACCAGCTTTAAGGAGTTATAGTAGTTTAAGGAAAAATAGTTTTCCCTCATTAATATGCGAATTTATGTAGCAAGGTGCTTCAAAATCTAATCAGATCATTTACCCTGCAGATGCTACCATGGTGACATCATGTCCCGCTACCATGGTACACATGGGGGCAGGACATCTCTCAAATGAGCCAAGAAGCAAAAACAAATAGTGTTCATACCTACCAAGCACCTTGCTTTTCTACCCCAGTATCAGCAGACTGAATTTCACCTCAAGCTTAATACCCCAAAGATTTCAATGCAATGATTTGAGAAGTTTCATTCCAAAATGAGATATCCACCTTTTAAAAGAAACATCCACCCCTAGTTTTGCCAACGTGTATCTAAGCACAAACCTTGTTGAGAAGCAGGCTGTACACCGAATCAATATGAAGTTAAATAAAAGCAATATTGGTATGGATAAATAATTCACCATTCAAAATAATTGGTTAGGAAGCAGATTTTTGCTCAAAAGTCAATCACATATAAGTCTGCTTAATGCTAAAAAGAATGTTGCCAGGAAATGTTCTGTGACTAATTGAACACTGCCTGGAAAATACAGTGTGTTGTTCCAAAAAGCAGCTGCTTCAGATTAAGGAGTATAGCTAGATGTCTATGGAACATTTCATTTCATCTTTGGATCTGCTTATACCCATGTGCCGTTGATTTGCAACATTTTGCAAAAGCCTTAAGAATCAGACAAATCAATATCCTACAAATACTGCGCTCAATGTGGTGATTCACAACCACAACCAGGATTCAACTTTTTTTTCTCACTGTGTGCGCCTGACAGAGTAGAGACCTTCTGAGATACTGGTCTTACTAAACCTGAAGCAGGGACAGATGGCAGAAAGGTAACCAAATCATGAAGCCGGGGTAAACAGGCTCGGTGAATTTGGTGCGGAAGGTGTGGATGTGGCTCAGTGTGTTAGAGGAAACTCTGTAGAAGGACAGAGTGCCAGCAGGCCAGTCCAGATACACTCCTAGTTGCTTTATACCAGAACCGCTGATACTGGTGCTACTTTCCACCCCGTTGTGATAGGCAGTGTATGTGTCACCTTTTTTTGAATCGTCCATATACATCACAGCCCAGGACTTGTCACTACCTCCGAGAATGAGCTCCTTATCACCTCCTTTCCTGCCAACTCCTTTGTACACAACGAGAGACCAAGACACAATCTATTACTAGTCATCCTCATCACCGTTCACAGTGTTTCGCAATGGAATACACACAACAATAATAATACAATATTTATGACATTCAAATCTAGTTCCCATTGTTTAATATGGACATATAATTCAGTAATATAATGTTCATATTAAGATATTTTTAATATATAGATTTGCTGTGGTTCTGTTTTCTGTGCAAATCTTGTAGGGGACTGAAATTTGTGTCCTTTAAAGCAGTGATTCTCAACCTTTCATACCTTTTTCATATCAAGGACCCCTAATTTAGTCCACATTAGAGCCACGGACCCCCATTTGATGAGAATTTGTCAAATCTGAGAATATTTTTATTGTCAGATATGATTTTGTCCAGAATTCCATGACTATCTGTATTGTAGGTAGAAAGATAACAGTGAAACTATGATCAAAATAGTCATTCTTCTACATTCTCTAATTGTGTTAACTTCTTGTAAATTAAATAATGCTGAAGTTTAACAATTCATCAATTTGCTGGGGACCCCCTGGAACCACCTCAAGGGCCCCTGGTGGTCCCCGGACCCCACATTGAGAACCACTGGGCTAGAGGACTGGGTGAAAAAATGAAAGCAAGAGGAAGCTGCTGCTGCTAGCCTGAAGAGTCTGCTGAAGAGGCTGCTGATTGGAATTGGGAAAGACAGGGCAACTATTAAATAACTGTTTGCAGAAGACACTGTCACAAGTAAGTAAGTAAGTTAGTCCTCCTCTCATATACCCCTAACAGTTCCTCACATAATCAAATAATGAATATTCATGTGAAATAATGAAAAGCCAAGCATCAAATAATGAATATTCACATCAAATAATGAAAGCCAACCATAAAATAACATGGATTAACAGCTTTATCCACTTTTTATGTTAAGGTGTGAGTCTACTGTTCACCACTAGATGTCATGATTTCATTATTTGACACATCTTTGATGCTGTGCTGTGCACCTGTCAACTGTCAGTGGCGGGCGAGCTGAAAACACACACACAGCCTGCACCACGTAGTGAAATGAGTGATAATTTATATATTTGTACTTTAGACACAGTTGTAATGCTGTACACCCTTTGCCCAGTAACGTTAACGTTAGCTTTCTGACAATGCTCTAGTAACATTAGCAGGCTAGTTCATACTAGCAAAGACTTCTATCTAGTAACGAAGCACAAGTCAACTGGATTACGTTACAAATGCAAAGTACAAAGTTGTTACAACACGTTTTTATAACACAAAAACTTTATATCAAGTAAAATCAAGTTTTATTAAAGGTCCCATATTATGCTCTTTTTTAGCAGTTGGAAACATTTCCCAGTGGTCTTTAAAACAAGGTTTTGAATTCTGTTGCAAAAAAAACACAAATCCATCCTCTGCGGTGCCTCTCCAGCCTCCCAGTTTCTCCCCTGTTTAACTATGCGCTGTTCTGAGTGGGCGGGGATGCTATGATAATGAGGCGTTACTCTGATTGGCTGCCTGATCAGCTGGGAGAGGGTGCAGAACATAGACTGTAAAAAAAAGATGGACGTAGTGAGTGTGACGTCACCCATAGGTTTCTGAAGGGCCGTTTTGAAGCCAAAAGTTGGGGTTCACAAGCGCCGCCATGTTGACATTTTTGGAGCCGGAGCAGCCAGAGCGAAGCCGGGAAACCCCCGGATTTGTATTGTGAATCCGAGGGCACGGTTTTGAAATCCGCTCGCACAGTTTACAAATCCGTTTGCATGGATTTACACATTGAGTTTTTTTGTCTACCATGTGACCCCAGAGGGGCTCCGTACGTCGTGAAGTAGCGTGGGATCATGGGATTTTTTTTTACGGGGACAGCTTCGGCGACAGAACGTGCAGCAAACGGGAATGAATAATCGTGATCCATCACGAGTGAGCGATAAAAAAAATAGAATGAAAAAAACAACAGAGCGGCTAGAGCGGCTAGCTAGCTAGTTGGCCGACTTCCTTCCTCACTCTCTGACAGATCATCTGGTGTTTCCCGTGTTTCCCCGGAAGTTAGGGGGTAAAGGAGATATGACGCCACTGACAGGCGACCAAATGAAACGCACCGTTACCTTGAATAAAATTACGGATTTCTCTGGGTTTGAACATTGTTGGAAACATTTGGGATAATGTAAGTACACAACTCAAAAAAATATATTACATAGGTCTAGCCTTTTTCGTTTTTAGATATTTTAATGCGGAAATGTTACATATTATACTTTTAAAAAATATTTTTTGTCATTAATCTCGTTATAACGAGAAACTTTTCTCATTATATAGATATTGTGTCTGAGTCAGGATGAGTTGAGTTGACCGTATTAGTTGACTGTATTGTGAAATGTTTGTGCAGTTTATTGTTGATGCAGTGTGGAGCTTGTACCATCCAGCGTCCCATTATATGCTGTAGACTTAACACCATACTGATTTCTTGTGTGACTGTGTGTGTGTGTGTGTGTGTGTGTGTGTGTGCGCACATGCATGTGTGCATGCTCATATGTGTTTATGGTATGGATCCATGTAACATGAAGCCCCCTGTCTGATTGTTGCTGAGTTGTCTCATTCCATGAGTCTAGTCAACTTGATTAAATCGTGTAAACGCGCCATTCTCAATTTCTCCGATGTCCATAGGCTGTTTTCTCATTATAGCTATAGCTCTTATAGCTATAGCTCTTTTTCTCATAACATTTGAAAGTTTCTTGGTATCTCATTATAACGAGAAACGTTTCTCGTTATAATGAGATAAGTTGGTATGTCATAATAATGAGAAAAGATGTCATTATAATGTGAAAATATCTTGTTATAACGAGAAAAAGATCTTGTTATAACAAGAAAGGTTTCTTGTTATAACGAGATACTGAGACGATTTTTTTTCCCCACTGTGGCATCGATACGCTGCCGTACAGAACTATATTTTAAATAAAAGATTTGAATTTATTAAATTTGCCCCCGCTTTAAGCTACCCACAGCATTTACATGGCAAATCTGAGAAGAGAAGCCCTAACAAACCTACCTAACAAACAGAGCAACAGGCAGTCTCAGACTCAAGCAGCCCCATTGTAGCATAACGGTCACTTGTTCTGAAGTGTGACTCTGACTTAGTATCATCAAATGTGGCTAACTCAAACCTTTTCACCATGTTATCTCTATGGGCTCAGAATCAATAGAATGTTAGACTTTTTTTTTTTTAATAAAGTCCACAGCCACGTGTGGTAAAACTGGAGTTATTTTAGCGCAATTAAAGAGTAACTAAACCCCACCTAAATCTGTGGTGAAGCCTGACACCTAATGGTGAAAAGTAGGGTACTGAACTGGCCTTCTGCTATTGGCTGGTCTCTGTGCCCTGTGATGTCACCCTCTATAGAGTACAACAAGTGGTGACATCACCTGGCACAAAGACCAGCCAATAGGAGAAGGCCAGTTCAGTACCCTACTTTTCACCATTAGGTGTCAGGGTTCACCAAAGATTTGGGTTTGGGGTTTAGTTACTCTTTAAAAGCCTTACTTTTGAGGCTAATTTCCACAGGGGTCCACAAAAACAATTACTCAACATAATTGTACCAAACACTCAAATGCTGATATTTTGCCAATAATAAGGGCGTATACTCTCCAGCTAATCTAGGACAAAATTAGCAAACACTTTGGTCCTCAAAGACTGGAGTTGTGCAGTGGACCTCTGCTCCATATGGATTCCAGTGAGTGAGAAGTGAAGACCTGAGCTAAAAAAAGATAATTGACATTGAGCATGAAATGTTTGTGAAATGTCACGTGCAAGTGTTGGATTTATTATTATTTGATAATAATATGATTAATAGTTGATAACAATTAATGGTCATGCTCATCAAAAAACCAAGCCATAATCTAAAAGTTGCACATGAATTGAAAGTCACAAAATGGCATAGATAATCAGATTTAAGAACAGGGGGTGCAGGTTTTGCTTAACAAAATGTGACAGCTGTTTTATATTTTATAGAAAACTGGTGTTTTGGCCAATTATTTTGGCCAGTGAGCGTACATTTACATCATTGTACTTTACGTTTTCAGCAACTTAATATTAACAAGACTAGGTCACAACCTAGTATATGGCTGGACCGTGTATGAGTGTGCCACGTGCCACGGCCGACCAATGGTGTAACTAACTCCGCTGTAGACTGCTAATACAGAATAATAGTCCATACATCCATACTGATCGTTCCAGCGCATCCCGTCTCCTCTCTCCACCGCTGTCGTCTCCACCGCACCCACGGCCCGCAACGATCCTGCCGATCCAAGCGCCAGGCGCTCTGTTACCCGTCAGTGCTGAAAACGCCGTTCGCCGGACACCGGGGGCGCATCGTCGTCGGGACCCCGGCCGAAATCTCGGCCGGATCATCGGGAACAAATCGGTGCCCGGCTGGCGGCACCGGCCGGAACCGTGACCCCGGGAAACTTCGGGAAGGTCGGCAATAAGCCCTCGGCGTGATGAAACCTCCATGCTTGTTTGTGTGTCTCTTTCCCGCGACAGAACGGAGGATTTCAGGTGGACTGAGCTCGCGCATATGCATCGACGTAAACGGTGGACCAATGGTGTAACTTGATCACTCAGTCACTCAGTCACTCAGTCAGTCAGTCAGTGACAGACATTCACGTTTGTAGGGCTGGCCCCGCTGTTGCGGTCCAGCCAAAAATACATTTGTTAAAGCAAAGTAATACCCTGTCATACACAGGTGACCACTAGGGACGGGACAATATGCTTATCTCGCGATACGATATGAGATATGGGGGTCATGATTTGTTACATTTGGACAGACCTCCCTGACAGACAAATGACAGGGTTAAAAATACCTTGTGCTGCTGAGAGACAAACCTCAGGGCTGAAAGTGCCTCACAGTGTTCTTCATACTTTGCATTAAATGACAGAGGTGTTGAACAGGAATGAAAGCTGTAAATTTCTTCCAGTTTAATTAGCCTGTCAGCCTGAGGAATCCTGGTGATATGAACATTTGACCTCCGGACATAACAGACATGAAGAATTTCCATGCAAACCTTTGGAACGTGCTGTACAAACAAAAAACAAAAAAAAGAATAGCATACTACGAGGGCATGCATAATGATAAAAAAGCTAAACTGCCACTTCTCTTTCAACTCTGGCAATGTAGATGTATATTTAATGAATACAAATGTCACAATTATATACATGTAAATGAGCTACTTGGTGACTGCTCCGGGCCAGGGCTAGATGAGCTAGGAGAGAGCAGAGAGAGGCAGGTAAATAAAACAAAAAAAACCATGTTTCTTAAAATCAAACATTATTGGAAGTCTTTAGTCTTGGCTCATGCAAATAGTGAAGTTCAATGACGTGAACATTGTCAACAACCAATAGTTGTGCTCTCTCTGAAGGAAAAAAAAGTGGACAGAAATTGCTGTAGCCCTCGAAATACCCGGTGAGTAAACTATATGCTATAGCTAGCTAGCTAACCAAATGGGGTCGTGTTTACCGTGTTCACGAGAAGAGTCCATATGAACGCCCCCCTCCTGTGGTATTCACGACTTCAGAAGTGGAAATTTTCTGAAAGCTTCGAGTTCACGAGTTGTGACGTGTTTGTTGACGTTTTCAGAAATGGCGGAGGCCATGGAAGTTCATTTTTCGGTGGATGGTAAGTTAATATATTGTAATTTTAGTCGTATAGAGTTTTTCTTAGTAATTTTATAAGATGTCTGAGGAAAACGTTGATATTACCAGCGGCCTCATTTTTTTCCTCTGTCATTATGCCTTTGCATTTCCTGAATTACGTTACCCGCTCGCTAGCTAGCTAAATTGTTAGCCTCGGTGGCTTCTAGACGCCGACTAGCAGCGTTGCCTAGCAGCGGTGCTCTCACGACTTAACCACTTGAACGCCAAGCATATCGTGTACACGACTTCCCATGTCGTAACCACGAGCTCACAAGTTCCATTTGAAGGCAGCAACTGTCCCGAACGGGGCTACTTGCAAGCTAACGTTAGCTACTGTAATGTTTGCTATTAGCATACGAGCTAACCGTACGTTTCAGCTGAAGATTGTTGGCTTCAATCATATAAATCTGGCTGCAATGCTCCCTCTCTCCCTTTCTCTCATTATGACCCTGGGTCATAATTTGTATTTGAGTGTATTTGTATTTCTGCTGGTCATAATTTGTATTTGATTGTATTTGTATTTGAGTGTGTATTCGAGTGTATTTCTAGTTCTGCTGTTCTCCCTCCCTGCCTGCGGGTGGCGGTGTTCACCCTGTGTGTTTTCCCCAGTCTGTTGAGTTGCAGGTGGCGGCTGGTGATTAGATGAGAGACTAATGGCGCCTACTTTAAAAGGGGCGTCTGTCCGATGCCGGCTCACTCCTTCTTCCTGGCTCCCAACCAGACCGTGCAGTGCTGTAGTGAACCAAGTGAACGCCGTATTGACCTAGTGCTGTAGATTGATTCTCTGTTGTACATAATGTAAATAACTTCTAAAAGAGCAGTCCTGGTAGCTGTAGGGGTGGGAAGCCTTTTTCTTTGTTTTTCTTTTCTCCTGTTTATGTTATTTTTCTTTGTTTTCTTTTGCTGGTTAGGTAAGTTAGTGGTTATAATTTTCAGATGGTTGTGTTTGTTATTTTGGCTGTGCTCCCCCTGACGTTTTTTCGCTGCCGTGATAAATAAATCACTTTTGTTTGGACTGCACCTGTTGTGGCACTGGTCATCCTTGGGAGTGGGGAAGGAGGGGAGTCACTTCTATGCTATGCCCGGTGTTTCCCCTAGGCCGGGCGTAACACTCATACAGTGTGTGTGTGTGTGTGTGTATGTGTGTGTGATTTATTTTGTAGAGGTGTTCACAAGTCAGCCCATGTTTACAATCTACTGGAAAACTCTGAATAGTAGGGGTAGCCCTTTTCAAAGTCTTCTAGTGTATGGTAGGCAGTCTTTGCAAAATCGTATAGTCTGTGATTAAAAACTCAGTGACTTATGACACACTGTCATTAGATGTGAACTGGATGTGAGAGGGTGTCAGACTTTAGTCTTTTAAAAGTCTTTTCAAAGTCTTCTAGTGTATGGTAGGCAGTCCCACCAGAGATCATCAGCACCAGTGTAAGACTTGGCCTAATATTCTATTCTAATACTCAACAGACTGTTTACTTGATTAATCAAATGATTTAAATTGTGAAACTACAAGGAGCACAAGGGATACTTCTATCAGATCGTATGCATGAGGAAATAATGTAGGAGACAGGCAAAAGTTTTATTTATAGATTAAATGGTATAGGAGCTTGTAACTTTCGTCAAATTTAATGACTACCCATCAGCTTAAAGAAGCTTTACATGAAACATTGTAGGGCTGGACCCGAATATTCGACTATTCGGATATTCGTTCGTTTTGTAGGTATTCGGTTTTCAATTTTGGGATTCGGATATTCATTTTTTTAAATGTAATTTTATATGTAATGATCGCTGCTTGGGTGTCTATATAGTGATGTCACACTTCCACTCTTGCGGAGTCAGAGTTTACTTTTGTATGGGGAAGTCGCTTGTCTGAGCCCTTGTCTCTAACTTTATGTTATACCGTAAAACTTCAATTAAAAGCCGAGTCCCTTTCACTGGCCGGGTGTGGCTACACGTTTTGACAAATTAAGGCCGGTCTCAATTAGAAGCCGGTTGCCATTGATGCTGCGAAGCAGCATTTTTTTTTTACTTGCATTCAAATGTCAGTCACATTTGTTGATCGCCATGGCAGCACAAAGAAAAAACTACGACCTGAAATTCAAGCTGTCAGTTGTCAAATTTGCTGAACAAAACAAAACAAGACATTTCTCTGTTGATATTTTTTCGGCTTTAATCCTTTCTAAGGTAGGCTACCGGTATTTTGATACGGGACTCTCCCTCTCTCTCTCTCTGTGCTTTAGAACGTAACCGCTGTGAAACAATCAGAAAATAACGTTTGATTTCTCTGATTCACCGGCTTTCTCGCTACCACCGCTCCCTCTCTTCATTCACTTTCTAGCTCGCTCGCTCGCTCTCTTTTGTGCAAAAGGAATTAAAGGCCTGTCCCATATAGACCTGTCCCAAACATAGGCCGGTTGAGTTCAGTGTTTGAAGCAAATAAAAGCCTGTGCTATTAATTGAAGTTTTATGTATGTTAAGTATGTTTTCAGCGCTGTGTTTTTGTGAGGGGGAATTGTGACTATGTGAACTTTGTCGGGTGAACTGTTGCTCGTGTATGGAAAGCCAAGCAGTTTGAAGGTGCGTGACTGTTAACACGACACACACACACCCTAAAACATTGTATGACTTCGATACCTGCTGAAAACATTGCATGACAGTATCAGGGCATGCAAAATGTGTATACCGGGTATTAGTCAAATTGTGCCCCACCAGCACCCCTTCAAACTCACCCTGGGAGAAAGACAAGCAGCATTATGAAAATGTTGCAGGTGTGCAGGAGGCGTGCCAGGGGGAGGGGGCAGTAAAAAAGGGCATCTGACAGGATATAAGGAGCCATGTCACATCACACATCATCAGACTGGAAGCCCCAGCTGGAAGCCAACGAGACATTGGTCAGCGGCACGCAACTCTGCTTACCTGCACAACTTCTCTAGGTGAGAACATACTGGGTTGATGTATTGTAAACCTGTTTTGTCTTTACTTTTTTAGAATGGAAGTATTTCTAGGCCCGATAAGCTCTGTCTCTCAATCTGTCTGTCTGTCTGTCTTTGTCTTCCTCTCTGTCAGAGTCTGTCATTTTGCTTTGTAGTCCCATTGGACAGTCCAGTAGGAATTTTTGGAGTCCAACTGGCTCTTTCAAGTCCTTCCAGTAACTACCAGAGTATTAACCTCGCAAATCAGACAAGAAACATCTGGCCTCCCTCTCCCTGAGAATGATTTCACTCGGGGGCGTTACCACGTTGTATTATGCTAACTGCTCATTATGTAATACATAATGTAATACATAATGCGTTGTTACATGTGTAATGCTCAAACTCATAATCACAATGACGCGTCATATGATGTAGGCACAGTGCTCCTCTAGGTTAGCTGGCAAACCATGTTACGTAGCTTAGAACAGTGACTCTCAACCTTTTCCATATTAAGGACCCCTAATTTCGTACACATTAGGGCCACAGACCCCCATCTGAGAATATTTTTATTGTTAGATATGATTCTGTCATAATTTTGTCAGAATTCCATGACTATCTGTATTGTAGGCAGAGAGCTACAGTGAAACTATGATCAAAACAGTCATTCTTCTACATTCTCTAATTGTATTAACTTCTTGTAAATGAAATAATGGTGAAGTTTACCAATTCATCAGTTTGTTGGGGACTCTCTGGAACCCCCTCAAGGACCCTTGGTGGTCCCCGGACCCCACGTTGAGAACCACTGGCTTAGAACATGAGAGCCATATTTACCATTTGTATGTGATGTGAACTTCATCCACAGCGATCCGGATTGGGACTTTCATGTAGGGATGGAGAGTCAACTCCAAAAGAATTGATTCTCGATTCCATCGCATCGATTCTGAGAATCGATTCTACTAATAGACAGAATTGGAGTCGACTCCGACTCGACTCCAAACTCCGGAATCAAAGAAACAGTTTAATTAAACAAATTTGTAATTAATTAATTCTGATTTAGGCCTATCTGTACTAATCTGTGTTCACTTACCTTGGTTTGATCCATTTCACAACAGTTGGGGAAATGGCTGAACCATTATTAACAACAAGATGCATGGTGTAGCGAATATGGGTTGGAAATCTATTTAAACGGTAATTCACTATTCTTCTAGTTCTTAGGACTTCAGTGACCTCTGATATTAAAGAGACTTACACGCATGGAAGAGACAGAACAACTTTTCCCATGTAAATGCAAGTTTATTTACACTATACTACATACAGATTATATGATAGGCTATATCAACATGGGATTATGGCAAGAATAACAATTTTCTTGGTTACTATAGGAATAGCAGGGTAATGCTTAATGATTTTGTAATAAATGGGGTAATTATGACGGTCACGGGTTCTACTACCTCTTTGTTTATTGAAAATTATATTATTTTATTGTAAAAAGACCTTGGAATTTCCCACTACCATAATATATGATAGACAACCTCATATATTTTGTATCTTCCAAACAGATATGATTTTGAGAGTAGTTTCCCTAAAACGGTCATAACTTATACTATTAAATGACACCAAGAATGGCTTACTGACGATGAAAACAACTGTCTATGGTTGTAACTCCCGTAATACATGCCATAACCTCTGTTCAAACTCAAAACCATAGTAAAATGAACATACAAAACACATTCAAACATAAAATTATGCAATTGATATTACAAATGGGATTTTCGCAGTCTTTAAGGAGAATCTGGAGGGAACGATCTCTGTTTTTTTGGGGGGGTTTTTTTACAGCCTGTCATTCCAGCAGGAGGGGGTGAGGGAGTTCATTCAGGAATGCTTCTGATTCTCATCCACATGGAGGTTTATTACCTCGCTCCTTCAAAACGCTCTCCTTCAAAAAGGTCAGGGTTTTTTGAAGGGGAACCAGGCCTCCTTCTGGTCCTCCATGAGTGCATCCAACAGAAACACAAAGTATTGGCTTCTCCCTCCATGCCATTTTCTTCACCACCAACAGAGTTAGCTGATAGATCAAACTCTTGCTGAATCCAGTAGGAACAAGGGCACTTATAAGTGCACTTATTTGTTATTCTTTGTCCCTGGAATCTGAAAAAAACAGAAGATACGGATTGAACCATCCACTTTGCGGTCGGCCCCGCCTTATGCCTAGCCTCCTATTGAGACTAGGCATAAGGCGTGAGGCAGGACGTGTCTCGCAGTGTGATCGACTCCCGAGACTCGTGTGGCTTCAGATAGTTTTAATCAAATGTTGAATGCTGCGTCCTACTGGCTTGACCTGTGTTGTTCCATGTTTCCCCCCAGGTTGGAGACATGGCCACAGAAACCATGGTAACGGCTGCCCTGGGTCGACCTTTCACCTTAGGAATGCTCTATGACTCTCGGCAAGATAGACTGATCCCAGGTAAAACTCATTGGAATGAGATCTACTCTTCACACCTCAATTTACAGGAATGTCAAAGAGAATTTTAGTAGGCTGCCTAGAATAATCTTGACAATCTGATACAATTCTTCAATTTAGTGACCAGAATAAAGCCTTGATTTTAATGGTGCACCATTTAGATTCCATTAGGACCCTTTCATGCATGAATTATTGAATCACACAGTAATATTTTTTTAATGTTTGTTTTTACTTTTAAACAAGTGAAAAATCATGCCAATAACTTTTTTTTTCAATATATTTTATTTTGAAGGAGTTAGGTATCTGTCCACTGCAGTGGACACCATGCATCAACGGTATAAAAAGTGATTCAGTGGAACTCAATATAGGTCAGAAAAAACATGTTTTTAAAACATTCACTAAGAGCAAATGGTATGAATACACATAAGAACTTTTTTAAAAAAACATATGTTTTTTCGGACCTATATTGAATTCCATTGAATCACTTTTTGTACCGTTGATGCATGGTGTCCACTGCAGTGGACAGATACGTCCACTGGAGTGAACAGATGTATTTTCAGTCACAGAAAAAAATGTACAAGAAAAATATTATTAAAATCTGGACAAAAGTATTTCAAACATTTTATTTAGTTGAAATTTTTTTTTTTTACCTGTCTGGTTTTCTGGGAATAAAAGGATTTAACAGATATTCCTGAGGTACTTGGTGCATCCCCTCTCCCCTCCACCATTTTGAATTTATGATGCAATATCTCAAAATGACAAAGAGAGCCAAAGATAATAATCAAATGGAATTGTAGACAACGCTTTGGGTGTCCGCCACCTGGTGGTTGGGACATGGTACTACAACTTAAATGGTTCAAAATGGCTTCCAAATATCTGTCCACTGTAGTGGACACCATGCATGAAAGGGCTAGAGTTAGCAGCTAATCGGTTACACATGACGTTAAGTATAAATTCTTTACTATGCAAGCGTTGGCGAAGAGGTCTTATTTACTATCTCATGTGTATGTGATGCAAAGAGTGCAGTGATTTTCTGAAATTTTCTATTTTGATAACATACTGGCAACATAACTGGTAAAGAGGGGATTTAGCTACAGTATATACAGTAATGTGAAAATGAATATTCAATAGACAAATATCTATTAAGATTTCAACTAAGACTGCACCAAGATCTTTGGAGTGTATGCTTGGTATTTATGTCTCCCACATACTATTCCAGCCAGTCTGCTATCCAGAGAGATACAGATTAGCATTATGCCAATGTTGACTGTCAGAAAGTTCTGGAAGCCCTGCTTTCCCTGCTTTAACGGACGGCTGATGTTTTTCATTCTCCATAGGTTTCACATTGTGGGATGATAAAAGTCTAGAAGAGAGCACAGTTGATAGCGCTCAACACAGCAGTGCATTTGAAATCATTGCATCTGACACCATTGAAGAGAAGTCGAATCATTTGAATGTGGAGGCTTCTCTGAAAGCCAGTTTCTTGTCTGGACTGGTTGAAGTCGGAGGCTCTGCCAAGTATCTGAATGATACCAAGAAATTCCAGAATCAGAGCAGAATAACACTTCAGTACAAAGCTACCACAGCCTTCAAACAGTTGTCCATGACTCACCTTGGAACCAAGAACATGCAATATACAGATGTGTTTGAGAAAGGCCTGGCAACACATGTAGTCACAGGCATCCTTTTTGGAGCAAATGCTTTCTTTGTATTTGACAGTGACAAATCAGACAGTAGCCATGTTCAGGACATCCAGGGCAGCATGGAAGTGGTGATAAAGAAGATTCCCACTGTTGAAATTTCGGGGTCAGCTTCTTTTCAAATGACTGATGAAGAAAAAAAGTTGACCAACAATTTCTCCTGCAAGTTCCATGGGGACTTCCATCTTAAAAGCAACCCTACAACCTTTGAAGATGCAGTGAAGACCTACCAGCAACTTCCCAACTTACTGGGAGCAAAGGGAGAGAATTCCGTTCCACTGAAGGTCTGGATGATGCCCTTGAAGAATTTGAATGACAAAGCTCCCCAGCTGTTGAATGACATCAGCGTTGGATTAGTGAGGAAGATTCAGAATGCTCTAGAAGACTTGAGTCAACTGGAAATGAGATACAACGAATCTCTGGAAGACAAAGTAGTGAAATATTTCCCACAGATTCACGAGAAGATGAGCAATTTCAAAAAAATGTGTAAAGATTACACATTTACCCTCCGACAGACCGTGGCGAAGAAACTTCCATCCATCCGTGAGGGTAAAGAAGATGAGAGCGCACTAGAGAAAGTCTTTGAAGAAAGACCCAAGTCGCCGTTCAGCGACGACAACCTGAACAAGTGGATGGATTGTGCAGAGAGAGAAATCAATGTCTTAAGGTCCTGTGTGGACATGATGGCGGGAACAAAAACAAAGATTGTCAAAACTAAGAGAGAGCTGGACAGAGAGGTTCTTGCTTCAGATGTAGAGCACGCTTTGTGTTTTGTTTTCACCTCCCTGGAAAGCGATGACCCCTACCTTAAGGTACTATCCGACTACTTGGATTCACCTAAATCGGGAAGTTTTCAGCCACCTGCGCGGGACCAGTGGTACTTTTCCTACGAAGTGTCTAGCAAGATGAGAGAAAAGGCCAAAGAATTCCGGCTCTTTGCTAGAGCCATGAAGGACAACAGCGATGTCTCTTTCATTGGAGCCGCTGTAGCAAATGAGAAATACAAAGGAGCAAGCATCTACCATTACAGGAAAGGCTGTCTGATCACTGAGGATTTTGCAAAGCCTCAAATCACTAGTGTGGAGACCATAACCGACAAAACAGATTTACTCTGGTGTAAGTTATTCTTTCTGCATTTTTTCATATTAAGTGAAAAAATAAGCTACACAAAATAAGCTACAGAAACCCAATTGGCCATCCCTGATATACCTCCAGACACTCCATTTTGGGCATTTCTTAAGATATTAAGATATTACAGATATTTTAATCATAATAATAATGAATTGTATTTACCTAGCACAATTTAAAATACAACAAAATCTCAAGGTCTCATAATTATCAACCATTTTAGCTGGTAACCTAGTCAAGACACAATAAACCTTTAAAGCAGTGGTTCTCAACGTGGGGTCCGGGGACCACCAGGGGTGCTTGAGGGGGTTCCAGGGGGTCCCCAGCAAATTGATGAATTGTTAAACTTCAGCATTATTTCATTTACAAGAAGTTAACACAATTAGAGAATGTAGAAGAATGACTATTTTGATCATAGTTTCTCTGTTATCTCTCTACCTACAATACAGATAGTCATGGAATTCTGGACAAAATCATATCTGACAATAAAATTATTCTCAGATTTGACAAAATCTCATCAAATGGGGGTCTGTGGCTCTAATGTGGACTAAATTAGGGGTCCTTGATATGAAAAAGGTTGAGAATCACTGCTTTAAAGGACTCAAATTTCAGTCCCCTACAAGAATTGCACAGAAAACAGAACCACAGCATATCAATATATTAAAAATATCTTAATATGAACAGTATATTACTAAATTACATGTCCATATTAAACAATGGGAACTAGATTTGAATGTCATAATCGTTTTATTATTATTGTTGTGTGCATGCCATTGTGAAACAATGTGAACGGTGATGAGGATGACTAGTAATAGATTGTGTCTTGGTCTCTCCACCAGATGCCTGTGATCTCAACATGGACCCAAACACATTGCAAAAATCCCTTGAGCTTTCTAACAGCAACCAAAAGGTGTCGTACAGACTGAAGGCCTTCAAATATCCCGACAACCCAGAGAGGTTTGACCACTACGCGCAGGTGTTGTGTAAAGAGGGGCTGACTGGGTGCTGTTACTGGGAGGTAGATTGGACCGGTTTTGTTAACGTAGGCGTCGCGTACAAAGGAGTTGGCAGGAAAGGAGATGATATGGAGCTCATTCTCGGAGGTAATGACAAGTCCTGGGCTGTGATGTATATGACCGATGCAAAAAAAGGCGACACATACACTGTCTATCACAATGGGGAGGAAAGTAGCACCAGTATCAGCGGTTATTCTATAAAGCAACTAGGAGTGTATCTGGACTGGCCTGCTGGCACTCTGTCCTTCTACAGAGTTTCCTCTAACACACTGAGCCACATCCACACCTTCCGCACCAAATTCACTGAGCCGGTTTACCCCGGCTTCATGATTTGGTTACCTTTCTGCCATCTGTCCCTGCTTCAGATTTAGGAAGACCAGTATCTCAGAAGGTCTCTATTCTGTCTTTGTCAGGCGCACACAGTGAGAAAAAAAAGTTGAATCCTGGTTGTGGTTGTGAATCACCACATTGAGCGCAGTACTTGTAGGATATTGATTTGTCTGATTCTTAGGGCTTTTGCACATACCCAGATCCAAAGATTAAATGAAATGTTCCATAGACATCTAGCTATACTCCATCTGAAGCAGCTGCTTTTGGCAACATTGTTTTTAGCATTAAGCAGACTTATATGTGATTGACTTTTGAAAAAAAATCTGCTTCCTAACCAATTATTTTGAATGGTGAATTGACACCATTATTTATCCATACCAATATTACTTTTCTTTCACTTCATATTGATTCAGCCTGCTTCTCAACAAGGTTTGTGCTTAGATACACTTTGGCAAAACCACAACACTAAATTATTAAAAGCTCAAATTTCAAGCGTTGACAAACAGTTTGACCTTTCCTTGCATGGCAGTGCATTACATAGATGTTTCCTTTATTATAGACATTATATCTTGACATTTAGCATTTTAGTTTTGACTTCTTTCCTGAAATGAAGGGTTTCATTCCAAAACACTATATATCCATTTTTGAAAAAGGTTGCTACCCGAAATATTGCCACTATTCTATAAGCAAATGTCTTAAGAAGACTCCTAACTTCAATACTAACCCATAATGTGCTTAACCTTCATACCAACAGTCAATGTAGGGGTGGATGTTTCTTTTAAATGGTGGATATCTCATTTTGGAATGAAACTTCTCAAATCATTGCAATGAAATCTTTGGGGTATTAAGCTTGAGGTGAAATTCAGTCTGCTGATACTGGGGTAGAAAAGCAAGGTGATTGGTAGGTATGAACACTATTTGTTTTTGCTTCTTGGCTCATTTGAGAGGTGTCCCGCCGCCATGTGTACCATGGTAGCGGGACATGATGTCACCACTATAGCATCTGCAGAGTAAATGATCTGATTAGATTTTGAAGCACCTTGCTACATAAATTCGCATATTAATGAGGGAAAACTATTTTCCCTTCAACTAATATAACTCCTTAAAGCTGGTGTAGGCAATTTTTCTGAAATTCTTTTTGTTTCATATATCATGGTGATTATGGTGGGATATAGAGCCTCTTGTTTAATTTAGGAATTGTTCTTTTTCATTCTTTGTGTTTTTAAATGATGATGGAGTTCCATTTAGTCTTGGAAAGTCAGGGGAAAGACAAAAAAAATTACCACTATCCTTTAAAAAGAGAAGAGGCGGGTGTTTTTTCCTTTTAAAATGAGTAGGCACCACTCAGGAAACCCCTCATCGTCCCTGTCCCTAACAGACCCAGGGTCTGTTCTGAGGAGAATTCAGTCAGTTCAGTTTTAACAGGATTTTATTGGACGACGATGTCGCAATGGTGATGTTTAGAAGAATCATCAATATGTTCATATAGTGATGACACTCTGGCTGGCTCTGGTTAACCATATGTCTACCCTGTTGGATATGTTTTGCTCTCTCCCTCTCTTCAATAAAGTTGAGACCTGAGTTGAACGATGTGTGCTGGTTCGTTATTTCCTATTGGCTAAAAAGTTCACTGCTGAGCCAAATCACCACATCATGATGTAACCTTTGTTATTGGATAATAAATGATAAGAGATGAAACTCTCATGATACCCCACAGGGAATTTGGTCATTGCAACTGCAGAGAGAGATACATAGATAAGGATAGAATAAATGCAAATATTTAAGATAATACAAGTAATTACAACAAGAGAACATATTAAGAATACTACAGCCGATACATAAAAACAAAACATCTGTTGACAGATTTGAGTTGACAGGTTAGGAGCAAATGCGTATTTTAAGTTCACTGTATCAAAAATTACAGATGAAGATAAAGTATATACAGAAATGTGTCCCATTGAGAAAATGCGCATGCACACACTGACCCATTACATACAGGCCAAAATCAGTTGTTTTCACTACAGCCTACTTTCAGTCCTCTTGGTTGTCCAGCCAAGGTGCTTTAGTCCAGCACCACGGACAGCTCTATTTCAGTTCTATTTTCCAGATAATTTGATGTCTGTGTTACCCTATTCAGTTTTTATTTGTACCAGGGAAATGATCAGTAGAGTTAGACTGATAGGCTGCTGATTTCTACCTGCAGCAGCACATAATCAGCACACAAGGGAAAAGAACCAAGGGCAAGCCCTGGGTTTGTGTCCCATGCCCAGTATGTTTCGGCTATCAATCTTACAGATACCTTTAATGAACTCTATAGTACAAAGGTGATAAAAGCGCACCACAAATTTAGTTGTTCTTATTGTTGTGCCTTGAACATTTTTCCTAGTGAATTTTACTCTTTAATGAAACTTCAAAATGTATTCTCTTCCACATCATCCTAACAGTATTGACTGTGTTTTGTTTGTTGGCTGTAGGTCTGGGATTTGAACTCAATCTTGTGCTTTGCAGAGCTGTGCCTTAAAGGTCAAATAAAGGGACACATTTCGTGATAATCCGACCTATGTTGAAAGCTTCATTAAGAATATTTGAATCAATCAAATGACTGAATCAAACATGACTTTACAGACATCATCTTGAGAGTACAGACATCATTTGTCTGTAGTTTGATGAAGATTGATCAAATTATCTTGACCATGTCACATTGTCAATTTATAAAACTATTTGCAGCTGGACATTCCAATCTACTGTACACTCTACTGTTTTCAAGATATCATTAAAATCTTTCAGCCGGCACGTCCTGAAAATTACAGCTCTCTAGGTCAAAGTTTTAAGATTTTATATCCATTTTTGCAGTTTTGATTTTGGGAGGCAGTTATAGTGCCATCTTTTGACCAATCACAGTCAAATTCAATTATTTGGTGTTGAGTCGTGCCTATTGGATGTGTAATGAGTTGCAGAGCGCCAACTTAAACAAGCTCACAGGAATTTACGAAAAACAAATGCGGTGCCCCCTTTTGACTGTTTCTGATTATTTTTAATGAAACTTGCATATAGCCTGATATTCAGACTGAATGGCCATTTGGTTACCACTCCATTATTCAGCCGAAGATTGCCTCCTTGTTAGCCGTTTTCTGTGTGGGCGTTTGATTTTCCCCGAACCAATCACCATTGACTGACGTATCTGACCACTCTGACATTATTTTCAGTGACACTGATGCTGGGCGTATTTACTAACTTTACCAAGAATGTTGGTGGTTTTGGACAAAAATATTGTTTTTGGAAAGACAATATGTTGGTTAAGGGGTTAAATATTATTCTGCTGAAACGGCAATGAAAAACCGAACGGTTCAAACTTTAGTCCCGCCCACAAAAGCGCTGATTAGCTTGATTGCTTCTCCGAGCGGGAAACAAGCCGTTGACTAGAGCAATGGTTCTCAACGCGGGGTCCGGGGACCAGCAGGGGTCTTTGAGGGAGTTCCAGGGGGTCCCCAGCAAATTGATGAATTGTTAAACTTCAGCATTTCATTTACAAGTAGTTAGAGAATGTAGAAGAATGACTATTTTGATCATAGTTTCACTGTTATCTCTCTACCTACAATACAGATAGAATTCTGGACAAAATCATATCTAACAGTAAAAATATTCTCAGATTTGGGTCCGAGAGACAAAATCTCATCGAAAAGGGGTCCATGGCCCTAATGTGGACTAAACTAAGGGTCCTTGATATGAAAAAGGTTGAGAATCACTGGACTAGAGCAACACCAGACTCTCTGAATTGCTCATCAAAATCTGAAGAGAATCTGAAGACGGAATCTGAAGATTCAGGAGTCGGAACCAGGCTAATATATGGGTTAAAACACTTACATTAACATATGTACCAAGTTTCACAATGAGTGACTGCTGTGGAGTTCTGGCCAATTATGTAGTTAGACAAAATTTTGGGGAAATTCATTTATTAATAGCAGCTTGTAACAACACATTATGTAATAACACCGCATTTTGTAATAATCTGCCGCATTTTGTAATACACAGCCTGAACGCAATATGTAATAAATTTCCCCGCATTTTGTAATAAGTTGCACTTTTTTATGATGAAAATGTAATAATACAGTGCATTATGTAATAACCATCTATGGTTCTTTCCATCGTGGCTACTTGATAAGTAGTTTTTGCAAGTTAAAACTGAACTGTTTGTATATTAGAAATCCACTGCAAATCAGTGTATATTATAAATCCACTGCAAATCAGTGTGTTGTTAGGCTATATGCTGTGGTTGTTTTTCACTTCATTACTTAAATTCTATGAACCCTCAAATACAGTTTCTATTAAGCTAAGGAATACAGTGACACTTAATGTAGTTTTGACCAATGAAAGATACTACTAATCTACTGAACTAATAGTATCTTTTTAAAATGAATTTTGAGTCAGTATGATTCATGCTAGAATGCATACAATAAACATTGTTGTTATAATGTTATACTCTGTCAAAGAAAACTTAGTTAGTGTCCGTGCTGCCTTAAAATTGTAGTTGACTGAAGTAGTACTGAATAGTTAGGTCAAAGATCATTAGTTAGTTGTTCTAATGTAGCAAAGCTAACTGGGTGAACTTAAGACAATAAGTTCAATCAACAAATGTCTAGTCGTGCTGATTCCTGTTTCCAAGTTGAATGCATTAATTGATGAACTGAAATCCAGTGTTATTTATTTTTTCACAAGGTTTGCTAGGTTTAAGTTTGAGTTCCACTTGTATCACGATTAATACACAGCTCAGCATATAGTATGCAGCTGCAATACACTTACCGTATTTCCTCTAATATTGGCCCGGGCCTTTATTTACCTCAACTGCAAAGGGGACCAGGCCTTTATTGGAAGCAGGCTTATATTAGAGACAGGCCTTTATTTCTAATTCCCTCTGTTTGATAAGTATATTTGCTCATATTTTAGTACGAAGCCTCCTTGTTTTCTGATCTGCTTCTGTTTGGGTTCGTTAGGTAGCCGTTTTTTTGTTACTGCAATGCATTACGATAATTACGGTAATCGACGGCGGCACGCTCCAGAGACTTCCGCCAGGAGTTTACCGGTGTCCACCGTTGTTTTTAGCTGCGACCAGCAGCTCTATAGCTCGCTCTGTCGATCGGTCGGTCGGTCGGTTGGTTGGTCCACAAAAATTTCCCCACCCTTTGGCGGCCTATAGCCGCACAGTACGTGGTCGCAGCTATGGCGAATTCACGCTTGTTTCCTTTGTTTTTTTTCCCCAGCTTGTATTTGGAGCCGGCCTTTATTTGTTCGTGTCGACCACGGCCCCGGCCATTATCTGAGACCCGGCTTTTAATTGACTACCGGCCACTATTAGAGGAAATACGGTACTTGTAGTGGATTGTACTTGCCATGTGCATCAGAGAGAAACTTACATGATTGTGAATTCCCAGATACATAGATAAGATAGATAGTAGACTTTATCATGGTTTTGTATTTATTTATTTTCTTTTTATCAGAAATTGACCTATGATTCACCAAACATAAATACATAACAAGTCTCTATCCTGTAACTTCATTCAAACCAGAAGAAGGAAGAGTTTCTGGAGAGTTAAACCGAATGCAATGCATACTGGGAAGTCTGCTAATAAACTAACAGTGTTGAGTTTAGTGAATGCTTTATAAGGCGTTCTTTCAACTCACAATTTTAAGTCACAAGATGTGAACTCATGATTTTAAGTCATGAAGCTCATAATTAGCACTTTTAAGTTGAAATTGACAAACACATCTATATACATTGTGTTAATGGATAAAGATGAGTTGATTTCACTAAATTGCACTATGAGTTTTTACAGTGTAACGATTTTTATGAATGAAGACATCCATTTTGGTTGGTTATTACATAATGCTCCATATTGTTACCATATTGTTATTACATATTGCGTTATTTGACCTTTAAGGCACAGCTCTGCAAAGCACAAGATTGAGTTCAAATCCCAGACCTACAACCAACAAACAAAACACAGTCAATACTGTTAGGATGTAAGACAATACATTTTGAAATTTCATTAAAGAGTAAAATTCACTAGGAAAAATGTTCAAGGCACAACAATAAGAACAACTAAATTGGTGGTGCGCTTTTATCACCTTTGTACTATAGAGTTCATTAAAGGTATCTGTAAGATTGATAGCCGAAACATACTGGGCATGGGACACAAACCCAGGGCTTGCCCTTGGTTCTTTTCCCTTGTGTGCTGATTATGTGCTGCTGCAGGTAGAAATCAGCAGCCTATAGTCAGTCTAAATCTACTGATCATTTCCCTGGTACAAATAAAAACTGAATAGGCTAACACAGACATCAAATTATCTGGAAAATAGAACTGAAATAGAGCTGTCCGTGGTGCTGGACAACCAAGAGGACTGAAAGTAGGCTGTAGTGAAAACGATTGATTTTGGCCTATATGTAATGGGTCAGTGTGTGCATGCGCATTTTCTCAATGAGACACATTTCTGTATATACTTTATCTTCATCTGTAATTTTTGATACAGTGAACTTAAAATACGCATTTGCTCCTAACCTGTCAACTCAAATCTGTCAACAGATGTTTTGTTTTTATGTATCGGCTGTAGTATTCTTAATAAGTTCTCTTGTTGTAATTACTTGTATTATCTTAAATATTTGCATTTGTTCTATCCTTATCTATATATCTCTCTCTGCAGTTGCAATGACCAAATTCCCTGTGGGGTATCATGAGAGTTTCATCTCTTATCATTTATTATCCAATAACAAAGGTTACATCATGATGTGGTGATTTGGCTCAGCAGTGAACTTTTTAGCCAATAGGAAATAACGAACCAGCACACATCGTTCAACTCAGGTCTCAACTTTATTGAAGAGAGGGAGAGAGCAAAACATATCCAACAGGGTAGACATATGGTTAACCAGAGCCAGCCAGAGTGTCATCACTATATGAACATATTGATGATTCTTCTAAACATCACCATTGCGACATCGTCGTCCAATAAAATCCTGTTAAAACTGAACTGACTGAATTCTCCTCAGAACAGACCCTGGGTCTGTTAGGGACAGGGACGATGAGGGGTTTCCTGAGTGGTGCCTACTCATTTTAAAAGGAAAAAACACCCGCCTCTTCTCTTTTTAAAGGATAGTGGTAATTTTTTTTGTCTTTCCCCTGACTTTCCAAGAATAAATGGAACTCCATCATCATTTAAAAACACAAAGAATGAAAAAGAACAATTCCTAAATTAAACAAGAGGCTCTATATCCCACCATAATCACCGTAATATATTAAACAAAAAGAATTTCAGAAAAATTGCCAACAAGGAAAAATAGTTTTCCCTCATTAATATGCGAATTTATGTAGCAAGGTGCTTCAAAATCTAATCAGATCATTTACTCTGCAGATGCTATAGTGGTGACATCATGTCCCGCTACCATGGTACACATGGCAGCGGGACACCTCTCAAATGAGCCAAGAAGCAAAAACAAATAGTGTTCATACCTACCAATCACCTTGCTTTTCTACCCCAGTATCAGCAGACTGAATTTCACCTCAAGCTTAATACCCCAAAGATTTCAATGCAATGATTTGAGAAGTTTCATTCCAAAATGAGATATCCACCATTTAAAAGAAACATCCACCCCTACATTGACTGTTGGCATGAAGGTTAAGCACATTATGGGTTAGTATTGAAGATAGGAGTCTTCTTAAGACATTTGCTTATAGAATAGTGGCAATATTTCGGGTAGCAACATTTTTCAAAAATGGATATTATAATAATATAGTGTTTTGGAATGAAACCCTTCATTTCAGGAAAGAAGTCAAAACTAAAATGCTAAATGTCAAGATATAATGTCTATAATAAAGGAAACATCTATGTAATGCACTGCCATGCAAGGAAAGGTCAAACTGTTTGTCAACGCTTGAAATTTGAGCTTTTAATAATTTAGTGTTGTGGTTTTGCCAAAGTGTATCTAAGCACAAACCTTGTTGAGAAGCAGGCTGTACACCGAATCAATATGAAGTGAAAGAAAAGTAATATTGGTATGGATAAATAATGGTGTCAATTCACCATTCAAAATAATTGGTTAGGAAGCAGATTTTTTTTCAAAAGTCAATCACATATAAGTCTGCTTAATGCTAAAAACAATGTTGCCAAAAGCAGCTGCTTCAGATGGAGTATAGCTAGATGTCTATGGAACATTTCATTTAATCTTTGGATCTGGGTATGTGCAAAAGCCCTAAGAATCAGACAAATCAATATCCTACAAGTACTGCGCTCAATGTGGTGATTCACAACCACAACCAGGATTCAACTTTTTTTTCTCACTGTGTGCATCTGACAAAGACAGAATAGAGACCTTCTGAGATACTGGTCTTCCTAAACCTGAAGCAGGGACAGATGGCAGAAAGGTAACCAAATCATGAAGCCGGGGTAAACCGGCTCGGTGAATTTGGTGCGGAAGGTGTGGATGTGGCTCAGTGTGTTAGAGGAAACTCTGTAGAAGGACAGAGTGCCAGCAGGCCAGTCCAGATACACTCCTAGTTGCTTTATACCAGAACCGCTGATACTGGTGCTACTTTCCTCCCCATTGTGATAGGCAGTGTATGTGTCACCTTTTTTTGAATCGTCCATATACATCACAGCCCAGGACTTGTCATTACCTCCGAGAATGAGCTCCTTATCACCTCCTTTCCTGCCAACTCCTTTGTACGCGACGCCTACGTTAACAAAACCGGTCCAATCTACCTCCCAGTAACAGCACCCAGTCAACCCCTCTTTACACAACACCTGCGCGTAGCTGTCAAACCTCTCTGGGTTGTCGGGATATTTGAAGGCCTTCAGTCTGTACGACACCTTTTGGTTGCTGTTAGAAAGCTCAAGGGATTTTTGCAATGTGTTTGGGTCCATGTTGAGATCACAGGCATCTGGTGGAGAGACCAAGACACAATCTATTACTAGTCATCCTCATCACCGTTCACAGTGATTCGCAGTGGCATGCACACAACAATAATAATACAATGATTATGACATTCAAATCTAGTTCCCATTGTTTAATATGGACATGTAATTTAGTAATATACTGTTCATATTAAGATATTTTTAATATATTGATATGCTGTAGTTCTGTTTTCTGTGCAAATCTTGTAGGGGACTGAAATTTGAGTCCTTTAAAGCAGTGATTCTCAACCTTTTTCATATCAAGGACCCCTAATTTAGTCCACATTAGAGCCACAGACCCCCATTTGATGAGATTTTGTCAAATCTGAGAATATGTTTATTGTCAGATATGATTTTGTCCAGAATTCCATGACGATCTGTATTGTAGGTAGAGAGATAACAGAGAAACTATGATCAAAATAGTCATTCTTCTACATTCTCTAATTGTGTTAACTTCTTGTAAATGAAATAATGGTGAAGTTTAACAATTCATCGATTTGCTGGGGACCCCCTGGAACCCCCTCAAGCGCCACTGGTGGTCCCCGGACCCCACGTTGAGGACCACTGCTTTAAAGGTTTATTGTGTCTTGACTAGGTTACCAGCTAAAATGGTTGATAATTATGAGACCTTGAGATTTTGTTGTATTTTAAATTGTGCTAGGTAAATACAATTCATTATTATTATTATGATTAAAATATCTGTAATATCTTAATATCTTAAGAAATGCCCAAAATGGAGTGTCTGGAGGTATATCAGGGATGGCCAATTGGGTTTCTGTAGCTTATTTTGTGTAGCTTATTTTTTCACTTAATATGAAAAAATGCTGAAAGAATAACTTACACCAGAGTAAATCTGTTTTGTCGGTTAAGTTCTCCACACTAGGGATTTGAGGCTTTGCAAAATCCTCGGTGATCAGACAGCCTTTCCTGTAATGGTAGATGCTTGCTCCTTGGTATTTCTCATTTGCTACAGCGGCTCCAATGAAAGAGACATCGCTGTTGTCCTTCATGCCTCTAGCAAAGAGCCGGAATTCTTTGGCCTTTTCTCTCATCTTGCTAGACACTTCGTAGGAAAAGTACCACTGGTCCCGCGCAGGTGGCTGAAAACTTCCCGATTCAGGTGAATCCAAGTAGTCGGATAGTACCTTAAGGTAGGGGTCATCACTTTCCAGGGAGGTGAAAACAAAACACAAAGCGTGCTCTACATCTGAAGCAAGAACCTCTCTGTCCAGCTCTCCCTTAGTTTTGACAATCTTTATTTTTGTTCCCGCCATCATGTCCACACAGGACCTTAAGACATTGATTTCTCTCTCTGCACAATCCATCCACTTGTTCAGGTTGTCGTCGCTGAACGGCGACTTGGGTCTTTCTTCAAAGACTTTCTCTAGTGCGCTCTCATCTTCTTTACCCTCACGGATGGATGGAAGTTTCTTCGCCACGGTCTGTCGGAGGGTAAATGTGTAATCTTTACACATTTTTTTGAAATTGCTCATCTTCTCGTGAATCTGTGGGAAATATTTCACTACTTTGTCTTCCAGAGATTCGTTGTATCTCATTTCCAGTTGACTCAAGTCTTCTAGAGCATTCTGAATCTTCCTCACTAATCCAACGCTGATGTCATTCAACAGCTGGGGAGCTTTGTCATTCAAATTCTTCAAGGGCATCATCCAGACCTTCAGTGGAACGGAATTCTCTCCCTTTGCTCCCAGTAAGTTGGGAAGTTGCTGGTAGGTCTTCACTGCATCTTCAAAGGTTGTAGGGTTGCTTTTAAGATGGAAGTCCCCATGGAACTTGCAGGAGAAATTGTTGGTCAACTTTTTTTCTTCATCAGTCATTTGAAAAGAAGCTGACCCCGAAATTTCAACAGTGGGAATCTTCTTTATCACCACTTCCATGCTGCCCTGGATGTCCTGAACATGGCTACTGTCTGATTTGTCACTGTCAAATACAAAGAAAGCATTTGCTCCAAAAAGGATGCCTGTGACTACATGTGTTGCCAGGCCTTTCTCAAACACATCTGTATATTGCATGTTCTTGGTTCCAAGGTGAGTCATGGACAACTGTTTGAAGGCTGTGGTAGCTTTGTACTGAAGTGTTATTCTGCTCTGATTCTGGAATTTCTTGGTATCATTCAGATACTTGGCAGAGCCTCCGACTTCAACCAGTCCAGACAAGAAACTGGCTTTCAGAGAAGCCTCCACATTCAAATGATTCGACTTCTCTTCAATGGTGTCAGATGCAATGATTTCAAATGCACTGCTGTGTTGAGCGCTATCAACTGTGCTCTCTTCTAGACTTTTATCATCCCACAATGTGAAACCTATGGAGAATGAAAAACATCAGCTGTCCGTTAAAGCAGGGAAAGCAGGGCTTCCAGAACTTTCTGACAGTCAACATTGGCATAATGCTAATCTGTATCTCTCTGGATAGCAGACTGGTTGGAATAGTATGTGGGAGACATAAATACCAAGCATACACTCCAAAGATCTTGGTGTAGTCTTAGTTGAAATCTTAATAGATATTTGTCTATTGAATATTCATTTTCACATTACTGTATATACTGTAGCTAAATCCCCTCTTTACCAGTTATGTTGCCAGTATGTTATCAAAATAGAGAAAGTCAGACATCTCTTTATTTCAGAAAACCACTGCACTCTTTGCATCACATACACATGAGATAGTAAATTAGACCTCTTCGCCAATGCTTGCATAGTAAAGAATTTATACTTAACGTCATGTGTAACCAATTAGCTGCTAACTCTAGCCCTTTCATGCATGGTGTCCACTACAGTGGACAGATATTTGGAAGCCATTTTGAACCATTTAAGTTGTAGTACCATGTCCCAACCACCAGGTGGGCGGACCCCCAAAGCGTTGTCTACAATTCCATTTGATTATTATCTTTGGCTCTCTTTGTCATTTTGAGATATTGCATCATAAATTCAAAATGGTGGAGGGGAGAGGAGATGCACCAAGTACCTCAGGAATATCTGTTAAATCCTTTTATTCTCAGAAAACTAAATAAGATGTTAGAAATACTTTTGTCCAGATTTTAATAATATTTTTCTTGTACATTTTTTTCTGTGACTGAAAATACATCTGTCCACTGCAATGGACACCATGCATCAACGGTACAAAAAGTGATTCAATGGAATTCAATATAGGTCTGAAAAAACATGTTTTTTTTTTAAATGTTCTTATGTGTATTCATACCATTTGCTCTTAGTAAATGTTTTAAAAACATGTTTTTTCTGACCTATATTGAGTTCCATTGAATCACTTTTTATACCGTTGATGCATGGTGTCCACTGCAGTGGGCAGATACCTAACTCCTTCAAAATAAAATATATTGACAAAAAAAAAGTTATTGGCATGATTTTTCACTTGTTTAAAAGTAAAAACAAACATTAAACAAAAAATATTACTGTGTGATTCAATAATTTATGCATGAAAGGGTCCTAATGGAGTCTAAATGGTGCACCATTAAAATCAAGGCTTTATTCTGGTCACTTAATTGAAGAATTCTATCAGATTGTCAAGACTATTCTAGGCAGCCTAATAAAATTCTCTTTGACATTCCTGTAAATTGAGGTGTGAAGAGTTGATCTCATCCCAATGAGTTTTACCTGGGATCAGTCTATCTTGCCGAGAGTCATAGAGCATTCCTAAGGTGAAAGGTCGACCCAGGGCAGCCGTTACCATGGTTTCTGCGGCCATGTCTCCAACCTGGGGGGAAACATGGAACAACACAGGTCAAGCCAGTAGGACGCAGCATTCAACATTTGATTAAAACTATCTGAAGCCACACGAGTCTCGGGAGTCGATCACACTGCGAGACACGTCCGGCCTCACGCCTTATGCCTAGTCTCAATAGGAGGCTAAGCATAAGGCGGGGCCGACCGCAAAGTGGATGGTTCAATCCGTATCTTCTGTTTTTTTCAGATTCCAGGGACAAAGAATAAGAAATAAGTGCACTTATAAGTGCCCTTGTTCCTACTGGATTCAGCAAGAGTTTGATCTATCAGCTAACTCTGTTGGTGGTGAAGAAAATGGCATGGAGGGAGAAGCCAATACTTTGTGTTTCTGTTGGATGCACTCATGGAGGACCAGAAGGAGGCCTGGTTCCCCTTCAAAAAACCCTGACCTTTTTGAAGGAGAGCGTTTTGAAGGAGCGAGGTAATAAACCGGAAAGACACTGGTAAGACATCTTCTAGGATTAACAACCGCTCTTTCTGCAAGTCAAGATTCCCGCTCCATGTGGATGAGAATCAGAAGCATTCCTGAATGAACTCCCTCACCCCCTCCTGCTGGAATGACAGGCTGTAAAAAACAAAAAAAAACAAAACAGATAGTTCCCTCCAGATTCTCCTTAAAGACTGTGAAAATCCCATTTGTAATATCAAATGCATAATTTTATGTTTGAATGTGTTTTGTATGTTCATTTTACTATGGTTTTGAGTTTGAACGGAGGTTATGGCATGTATTACTGGAGTTACAACCATAAACAGTTGTTTTCATCGTCAGTAAGCCATTCTTGGTGTCATTTAATAGTATAAGTTATGACCGTTTTAGGGAAACTACTCTCAAAATCATATCTGTTTGGAAGATACAAAATATATGAGGTTGTCTATCATATATTATGGTAGTGGGAAATTCCAAGGTCTTTTTACAATAAAATAATATAATTTTCAATAAACAAAGAGGTAGTAGAACCCGTGACCGTCATAATTACCCCATTTATTACAAAATCATTAAGCATTACCCTGCTATTCCTATAGTAACCAAGAAAATTGTTATTCTTGCCATAATCCCATGTTGATATAGCCTATCATATAATCTGTATGTAGTATAGTGTAAATAAACTTGCATTTACATGGGAAAAGTTGTTCTGTCTCTTCCATGCGTGTAAGTCTCTTTAATATCAGAGGTCACTGAAGTCCTAAGACCTAGAAGAATAGTGAATTACCGTTTAAATAGATTTCCAACCCATATTCGCTACACCATGCATCTTGTTGTTAATAATGGTTCAGCCATTTCCCCAACTGTTGTGAAATGGATCAAACCAAGGTAAGTGAACACAGATTAGTACAGATAGGCCTAAATCAGAATTAATTAATTACAAATTTGTTTAATTAAACTGTTTCTTTGATTCCGGAGTTTGGAGTCGAGTCGGAGTCGACTCCAATTCTGTCTATTAGTAGAATCGATTCTCAGAATCAATGCGATGGAATCGAGAATCAATTCTTTTGGAGTTGACTCTCCATCCCTACATGAAAGTCCCAATCCGGATCGCTGTGGATGAAGTTCACATCACATACAAATGGTAAATATGGCTCTCATGTTCTAAGCCAGTTGTCAACGTGGGGTCCGGGGACCACCAAGGGTCCTTGAGGGGGTTCCAGAGAGTCCCCAACAAACTGATGAATTGGTAAACTTCACCATTATTTCATTTACAAGAAGTTAATACAATTAGAGAATGTAGAAGAATGACTGTTTTGATCATAGTTTCACTGTAGCTCTCTGCCTACAATACAGATAGTCATGGAATTCTGACAAAATTATGACAGAATCATACCTAACAATAAAAATATTCTCAGATGGGGGTCTGTGGCCCTAATGTGTACAAAATTAGGGGTCCTTAATATGGAAAAGGTTGAGAGTCACTGTTCTAAGCTACATAACATGGTTTGCCAGCTAACCTAGAGGAGCACTGTGCCTACATCATATGAAGCGTCATTTTGATTAATGAGTTTTGAGCATTACACATGTAACAACGCATTATGTATTACATAATGTATTACATAATGAGCAGTTAGCATAATACAACGTGGTAACGCCCCCGAGTGAAATCATTCTCAGGGAGAGGGAGGCCAGATGTTTCTTGTCTGATTTGCGAGGTTAATACTCTGGTAGTTACTGGAAGGACTTGAAAGAGCCAGTTGGACTCCAAAAATTCCTACTGGACTGTCCAATGGGACTACAAAGCAAAATGACAGACACAGACAGAGAGGAAGACAAAGACAGACAGACAGACAGATTGAGAGACAGAGCTTATCGGGCCTAGAAATACTTCCATTCTAAAAAAGTAAAGACAAAACAGGTTTACAATACATCAACCCAGTATGTTCTCACCTAGAGAAGTTGTGCAGGTAAGCAGAGTTGCGTGCCGCTGACCAATGTCTCGTTGGCTTCCAGCTGGGGCTTCCAGTCTGATGATGTGTGATGTGACATGGCTCCTTATATCCTGTCAGATGCCCTTTTTTACTGCCCCCTCCCCCTGGCACGCCTCCTGCACACCTGCAACATTTTCATAATGCTGCTTGTCTTTCTCCCAGGGTGAGTTTGAAGGGGTGCTGGTGGGGCACAATTTGACTAATACCCGGTATACACATTTTGCATGCCCTGATACTGTCATGCAATGTTTTCAGCAGGTATCGAAGTCATACAATGTTTTAGGGTGTGTGTGTGTCGTGTTAACAGTCACGCACCTTCAAACTGCTTGGCTTTCCATACACGAGCAACAGTTCACCCGACAAAGTTCACATAGTCACAGTTCCCCCTCACAAAAACACAGCGCTGAAACATACTTAACATACATAAAACTTCAATTAATAGCACAGGCTTTTATTTGCTTCAAACACTGAACTCAACCGGCCTATATTTGGGACAGGTCTATATGGGACAGGCCTTTAATTCCTTTTGCACAAAAGAGAGCGAGCGAGCGAGCGAGCTAGAAAGTGAATGAAGAGAGGGAGCGGTGGTAGCGAGAAAGCCGGTGAATCAGAGAAATCAAACGTTATTTTCTGATTGTTTCACAGCGGTTACGTTCTAAAGCACAGAGAGAGAGAGAGGGAGAGTCCCGTATCAAAATACCGGTAGCCTACCTTAGAAAGGATTAAAGCCGAAAAAATATCAACAGAGAAATGTCTTGTTTTGTTTTGTTCAGCAAATTTGACAACTGACAGCTTGAATTTCAGGTCGTAGTTTTTTCTTTGTGCTGCCATGGCGATCAACAAATGTGACTGACATTTGAATGCAAGTTAAAAAAAAAATGCTGCTTCGCAGCATCAATGGCAACCGGCTTCTAATTGAGACCGGCCTTAATTTGTCAAAACGTGTAGCCACACCCGGCCAGTGAAAGGGACTCGGCTTTTAATTGAAGTTTTACGGTATAACATAAAGTTAGAGACAAGGGCTCAGACAAGCGACTTCCCCATACAAAAGTAAACTCTGACTCCGCAAGAGTGGAAGTGTGACATCACTATATAGACACCCAAGCAGCGATCATTACATATAAAATTACATTTAAAAAAACGAATATCCGAATCCCAAAATTGAAAACCGAATACCTACAAAACGAACGAATATCCGAATAGTCGAATATTCGGGTCCAGCTGTCATGGTTCGGCCATGACCTGCCTGTGTGTTTCTTTCTGTGTTCCCTGCCTCCTTGTGTCTCCACCTCCTGGTTTGTCTGTCAGTGTGTAGTGTGGGTGTGGCTCCCTCTCTCCCCCAGCTCCTGCTCCCACACACCTGTACCTCATTTGTAATCACCCCATGTGTATATTAGTCTTGTTTCCCCAGTCAGTCTTTGTCGGTTCATTGTTCTGTATTATGTTCTGTTACTGGTGTCAGTTTGTGTAGAGCGCTTGTTTTTTGGTTTCCTGTGTCACCTGCTATTTGTGCATTAAACTCCCAGTCTGGGGATATTTGATCACCACCTGCATCGCTGTCCTGCGTTTGGGTCCTCACCACACCTACCCGTGACACCAGCCCTACAATGTTTCATGTAAAGCTTCTTTAAGCTGATGGGTAGTCATTAAATTTGACGAAAGTTACAAGCTCCTATACCATTTAATCTATAAATAAAACTTTTGCCTGTCTCCTACATTATTTCCTCATGCATACGATCTGATAGAAGTATCCCTTGTGCTCCTTGTAGTTTCACAATTTAAATCATTTGATTAATAAAGTTGGTGATACATAAATCTAGATTTATTCTTCTGTTCTACTTATTGTAAACATATCTGAAAATTAACTAAAATGTAAATTTAACTTGCAGGTGGTATGCAAAGTTTGTTTCCTTGTGTGACCTGAGGCCAACTTGAGGAAGGGCCATATACTGTACTTTGGGCCATGACTGTGGTCTTTTCTTTTCAGCTTCAGAAACTTCCCATGTGGTCTGCCATAATGCCTGACCATGAATCCCCAACTCTGAGCAAACTAGAGTGGATTTGGCTACAAATCCCCAACACCTGACTTCCAGAAGGAACACCCTGGTTTTCCAGCATTGCTGTTCAGCCTGGGCTATAGTGTATCCAATGCCTCATCCATCATGTCTTCCCATGACACAGTGAATTCTATCAAGTAAACAGTCTGTTGAGTATTAGAATAGAATATTAGGCCAAGTCTTACACTGGTGCTGATGATCTCTGGTGGGACTGCCTACCATACACTAGAAGACTTTGAAAAGACTTTTAAAAGACTAAAGTCTGACACCCTCTCACATCCAGTTCACATCTAATGACAGTGTGTCATAAGTCACTGAGTTTTTAATCACAGACTATAGGATTTTGCAAAGACTGCCTACCATACACTAGAAGACTTTGAAAAGGGCTACCCCTACTATTCAGAGTTTTCCAGTAGATTGTAAACATGGGCTGACTTGTGAACACCTCTACAAAATAAATCACACACACATACACACACACACACACACACACACACACACACACACACACACACACACTGTATGAGTGTTACGCCCGGCCTAGGGGAAACACCGGGCATAGCATAGAAGTGACTCCCCTCCTTCCCCACTCCCAAGGATGACCAGTGCAGGTGCAGTCCAAACAAAAGTGATTTATTTATCACGGCAGCGAAAAAAACATCAGGGGGAGCACAGCCAAAATAACAAACACAACCATCTGAAAATTATAACCACTAACTTACCTAACCAGCAGAAGAAAACAAAGAAAAATACAAGCAGCTTACCTGCCTCCCTAACATAAACAGGAGAAAAGAAAAACAAAGAAAAAGGCTTCCCACCCCTACAGCTACCAGGACTGCTCTTTTAGAAGTTATTTACATTATGTACAACAGAGAATCAATCTACAGCACTAGGTCAATACGGCGTTCACTTGGTTCACTACAGCACTGCACGGTCTGGTTGGGAGCCAGGAAGAAGAAGGAGTGAGCCGGCATCGGACAGACGCCCCTTTTAAAGTAGGCGCCATTAGTCTCTCATCTAATCACCAGCCGCCACCTGCAACTCAACAGACTGGGGAAAACACACAGGGTGAACACCGCCACCCGCAGGCAGGGAGGGAGAACAGCAGAACTAGAAATACACTCGAATACACACTCAAATACAAATACAATCAAATACAAATTATGACCAGCAGAAATACAAATACACTCAAAGACAAATTATGACCCAGGGTCATAATGAGAGAAAGGGAGAGAGGGAGCATTGCAGCCAGATTTATATGATTGAAGCCAACAATCTTCAGCTGAAACGTACGGTTAGCTCGTATGCTAATAGCAAACATTACAGTAGCTAACGTTAGCTTGCAAGTAGCCCCGTTCGGGACAGTTGCTGCCTTCAAATGGAACTTGTGAGCTCGTGGTTACGACATGGGAAGTCGTGTACACGATATGCTTGGCGTTCAAGTGGTTAAGTCGTGAGAGCACCGCTGCTAGGCAACGCTGCTAGTCGGCGTCTAGAAGCCACCGAGGCTGACAATTTAGCTAGCTAGCGAGCGGGTAACGTAATTCAGGAAATGCAAAGGCATAATGACAGAGGAAAAAAATGAGGCCGCTGGTAATATCAACGTTTTCCTCAGACATCTTATAAAATTACTAAGAAAAACTCTATACGACTAAAATTACAATATATTAACTTACCATCCACCGAAAAATGAACTTCCATGGCCTCCGCCATTTCTGAAAACGTCAACAAACACGTCACAACTCGTGAACTCGAAGCTTTCAGAAAATTTCCACTTCTGAAGTCATGAATACCACAGGAGGGGGGCGTTCATATGGACTCTTCTCGTGAACACGGTAAACACGACCCCATTTGGTTAGCTAGCTAGCTATAGCATATAGTTTACTCACCGGGTATTTCGAGGGCTACAGCAATTTCTGTCCACTTTTTTTTCCTTCAGAGAGAGCACAACTATTGGTTGTTGACAATGTTCACGTCATTGAACTTCACTATTTGCATGAGCCAAGACTAAAGACTTCCAATAATGTTTGATTTTAAGAAACATGTTTTTTTTTGTTTTATTTACCTGCCTCTCTCTGCTCTCTCCTAGCTCATCTAGCCCTGGCCCGGAGCAGTCACCAAGTAGCTCATTTACATGTATATAATTGTGACATTTGTATTCATTAAATATACATCTACATTGCCAGAGTTGAAAGAGAAGTGGCAGTTTAGCTTTTTTATCATTATGCATGCCCTCGTAGTATGCTATTCTTGTTTTTGTTTTTTGTTTGTACAGCACGTTCCAAAGGTTTGCATGGAAATTCTTCATGTCTGTTATGTCCGGAGGTCAATTATGTTCATATCACCAGGATTCCTCAGGCTGGCAGGCTAATTAAACTGGAAGAAATTTACAGCTTTCATTCCTGTTCAACACCTCTGTCATCTAATGCCAAGTATGAAGAACACTGTGAGGCACTTTCAGCCCTGAGGTTTGTCTCTCAGCAGCACTTATGTGGTCCAAACAAGGTATTTTTAACCCTGTCATTTGTCTGTCAGGGAGGTCTGTCCAAATGTAACAATTATTATTAGATTATTTTGTTGGATTTATTTATTTTTTATCAGACACTCACAGTTAAGAGAGACAGGAAAGACAGGGCAGAGAGGGGATGACATGCAGCAAAGGGCTGCTGTGATTAGGATTTAGCTTTAAAGGAACAGTTCACCCAAAAATGAAAATTCAGTCATTATCTACTCACCCCCATGCCAGTAGAAAATCAGGTAAAGTTTGTTAGTCCATACAACAGTCCCGGAGACCCCCGGAAGAAGTACATTGCAGCTTTCTTAAAAACAAATGAAGCTGCCAGAAACCGGGCTTCAGACACTGTGCCGAACACATAGAACAGAGACTAAAGTGGACGTCAAACATTAATATGGGTGCTCACTTACTGAATAAGGATACATTATACAACAGGTAGTTCCGACCAAGCGATCTGATTGGTCAACTAGACATTTAGAACGTGCTCAAATCAGCATGACAGCACACCTAGCCGAGCCGTGCTCATCACTAAAAATATTACTCCGCCATTTCCATGGCAACATTGTAACTGCTAGAGCCGGAGCAAAAACCAGTAGCCTACAATACTGATACAAAATGGATCGTTTTGTTGTTAATTTTGATTTATATGGCGGACTTAGTTTTGATGAATGGTTGGAAGAGGATGAGAAGAACACAAAACCAAAAAATGAGAGATATGTCGCATTGTCAAATGAAGAGCTCAATCAATTAGAGAAGTCTAGGAATGAAGCCAGTACGTCCCGGTCAACTTCTTGGGCTGTCAAATGTTTCCAGGACTATCTGAAAAACAATAAGCAAGCTGTGGATTTTGCAACTATTACAAAAGATGATCTCAACAGGATTCTCCGCGAATTTTATGGTTCAATTAGAAGTAACCAGGGTCAGCACTACTCCATTAGTAGCTACGTCGGGTTGAGAGCTGGCATTAACCCCTTTATTAACGACCCTCCTCTTAGTCGGGCATGGTGTATCATGCAAGACAATGAGTTCACTACGTCAAACAATGTCTTTAGTGGACTCATAAAGTTTCTCAGGAGAGCAGGCCGTGACAAAACTGAACATCATCCCGCGATCACCGAAGAGGACCTGATAATACTGAGGAACTCAGAAGCAATGAACCCAAACACACCACGGGGCCTGGTAAACAAAGTGTGGTTCGACATCCAGCTACATTTTGGGAGGAGAGGAAAGGAGGGTCTGAGAAAACTCACACCACAATCTTTCATAATAAAACGAGATTCAACAGGTGGGTTAATCATAGAGCACCATCAAAAAGGCTAAAAGACTTGTAAAGTCTTGCAAAATAGCATAATAATAACAAAATAATAATAGCCTAATAGGTGTTATGAAAAAACATGGTCAAACTTGCCTAATAATTCGTCTTTTATTTCTACCTTAAGGCACCAAATATGTGACACTCACCTTCAACGAGGAAACAAAGAACCACAAAAACCATCATGAAAGGGATCGTCAAAGCAGAAGAGGGGCTATGTTTGAAGACCCGGGGAGTGAATTGTGCCCAGTTTCATCATTTGAAACGTACCTATCTAAAATTCCTAAAGAGCCTAAAGCTTTTTACCTCCATCCAAAGAGAGGAGCAAAGTTAGGGGCGGTGTGGTACTCGTTGGAGCCAATGGGTGTCAATTACCTGGGTTCTATGCTAACACATATCTCTAAAGAGGCAGGCACATCAGTGATTTACACAAATCACAGCATCAGGAGCACTACCATCCAGAAACTGGCCGAGGGCGGACTGGAAGCGAGAGAAATCATGTCCGTTAGCGGACACAAGTCCGAGACTTCTTTACACAGCTACTGGGCACCTTCTCTGGATAATAGAAAACGGTGGAGCAATATGCTATGCGCCAGCCGTGGAAACGTCATGCCTTTGGAGGCCAGCCCCTACAGCTCTACAGCATCACCTGCTAAACGGCAGAGATCCAGCATGGACTTTATGGACAGCTGTTTCAACAAATGTTCTTTTAATGGCAGTATGCAATTCAATTTCTACGAACAGCCCCAAATGCATCAGCATCCGTAAACAACATTATTTGTGTTTGTGTAGGCCTATTAGATTTCCAACACAGCTTAATTAAAAAATGTATATGGGCTAAAATGTATATAGAAACACTCTTGTCACAATTCTGAAAATATATAATATGTAAATAAATATTTATAAGCTCACTGGAAGTCAACATTTAATAAACTAATAAATCTGAAACATTTTTTGTTCTTTATTTCAAAGGTAACTTAGACAATAACATGAAAAGCTGATTAGCAAAAAGCCACCTAAAAATGGGATGTCTTATAAACCAGCAAATTACCGATCAATGCTCATATCTGTTCAGCCTTGATGTTACTAGACGCCCTGGCATCCTCCATCAGCTGTCTGTCATCTTCCATCAGCTGTGCCGGTGAGTCGGTGACACGGCGCTACTAGCTTAAAAATACATGTGAAGTTCGCGGACATAGTAGCTAAATCTGTCCATGGAAAAATTATTTTTTTCAGCAGATATCTTAGTTACAACAAGATTGAGCTAGCAAGGCAGTTTTGTGTTTATATGTGTGGTATTTATTCAGTTTGGGAAATCCCGCGATCTCTAGAAAGCATTAGCTCCAGTTGGCTGGCTGACTCAACAGGGACTAGAAAATCGTCTCTGTTGCTAGGTCGTTACTAAGGGTCCGCCTACTTGCTGGAGTAGTAAACTAGGTTCCATTACATAGGAGTCTACTGACGTGACTGATTGTTTTCCAGTTATTAGTCAGACCCCATGTATTTCCAGGGAAACGGAGATAACACTAGCAAAAAGTTTTTTATTTTGAGAGCGAATTGCCCCACAATATGAATACATTTTGTTTATATCTTTTATTTTGTTGGTAACTGTTGTATAATCGCAATATTACACTTCAGTGATGCTTACGACCGCATCACTGTCGTGCCAATAATGACGGTAACGCACACCCTCTCGTGTAATATTGCTTAATTAGAGAGCTTGGAATTTCATGAAACAAACACAAAGTTTTAAAATGCAAATACGTGCACGAAAAGTGACAGAAATACGTGTTCACAACACGAAAGGGTTATGTGGAGGAGGAACGACACACTGGTGGGTGGGCATGGACATATAGGTATTTCCCTTCAATTCTGTTGACCTGGGTTCAATTCCCAGCTTCTAGAGGTATTGTGAGATATGTTTCAAATTGTAGATAGTTTTTTTCTTATTTAACCATGATCTAAGCCTTTCACTAACCTTAACCAAGTTGTGTTAGTTACTTAAAGACCCTATAGACAACTTTTTTGCTTTACTTATCATTATGAACTAAATGTTGATTGCACAGTGTAATGGCTATAGAACAATAGATTGGTTCCCTATAAGCCTCGCTTTCACTATGCAATTCTGTCTGCCACCGGGTACGATCTCCTGGGAGAATGAAGGCTCCATTTACGGCACAAAGGAAGTGCGTCATCCATTGCGCAACCAAAAGAGGCCCGGTAGCTATCCCCAGTAGCGGAAATGGCGGACGGGGGAACAACCGAAGTGACAGTGGAAACTCTACCCTCTATCATAGCACTGAGATCAGGGTTTCTAGTTCAAATTGGGATTGTTTCTTGCTTTGGACAGTAGTAGTTTGGACAGTAGCCAGGCTGCTGGTGGTAGCATTAGCCATGTTGCTAACGCTACTGCTAGCAGCCAAAACAAACCAGGAGCTACAAGGAAGCCAGGACCAAACAAAAGAAACAAACATCTAACTATGTTTGTTTCTGGCTGCTAGCGTTAGCGTTAGCAACATTGCTAACGCTAGCTACTATAGCTAACGCTAGCAGCCAGAAACAAAAAAATTATTCATTGTCCGTTTGATAATCTAAACAAAGAACACATTTTCTTGCAGTGGCCTTTATAAAATGAGCAGTGGTGAAAGTTACTTTGTGTTAGGATCAAGGAGTTGATAAGCAGACAGATGGTTTGTTCTACAATTACAATTTCACATTTGGCAGACGCTTTTATCCAAAGCGACTTACACATGAGATTTTCATACAACACAAGCAAAGTTCTAGTTAGGAGAGAACAATGAGAGTAAGTGCTATAAAGCTAAGTTCTGGTCCAACAGGACATAGGTGCTACGAGGCAGTGCTACAAGGCAGTGCTATGAGGCAATGCATAGAGTGCATAGAGGCAAAAATGTTTTGCGGTTCTCAGAAAGGAATTCAGAGACTTGATTAAAGACTGCACGCTCAAGTGTCTTGGAAAGGAAGGTGAGGAGTGAAACTGGCCTGTAATTATCAACCTGAGATGGGCTGAGTGTAGGTTTCTTTAGCAGCGGGCTAACCCGCGCTTGCTTAAAAGTATTGGGTAACACACCCGTAAGTGAGGACTTGATGATGTGCGTGACTGCAGGGATAAGTGTGGGCGAGATGGAGAGGAAACTTTCCCGGGCCGTGTACGTTTTGATCGTTTGTTTTTTCGTTTGAACCAAAAACGAAATAACGGAAAAACGGGCCTGTAGTCCGTTTTTCTGTTTAAACCAAAAACGAAAAAACTACAAAACGGGCCCGTTTTCTGTTTTTCCAATGTCCATGAACATTGAAAATCAAGTGGAACAAAGTGGAAAAAATGGCTCGTCTTTGGTTTGGTGTAATTTCCATTTTTCAATTTTCCTTTCCGAATTAAAGACCACAGGTGACTAAAATCAATGGAGAGGGTGAACCGGAAGTAAAATTAAACCGTCAAAATAAAAGTGAAACGTGTGAAAACTTTACTGTCAGGAGAACGAGGCACTTTGTGAATGAATTGTTTGCCTGTAGCTTCAGATTAAGCTAAAGTTAGCTAGTTAGTGTGATATATAGTGATATTATTTTAGTTGAGTGGCATTAATTAATAGTTATTGTGGAAACTTTCCCGGGCCGTGTACGTTTTGATCGTTTGTTTTTTCGTGTGAACCAAAGACGAAATAACGGAAAAACGGGCCTATATTCCGTTTTTCTGTTTAAACCAAAAACGAAAAAACTAGAAAACTGGCCCGTTTTCTGTTTTTCCAATGTCCATGAACATTGAAAATCAAGTCTCCTTAGTTAGCTAGTTAGTGTGATATATAGTGATATTATTGTAGTTGAGTGGCATTAATTAATAGTTATTTTGGAAACTGTTGCCACTATTCCATATTCCCTACCCAAATATGAGCATCTATAAAGTCACCAGCAGAGGTCCCCATCACCCACTGTGAAGGTTATAACATTGACATGGTTTTAAATAATAATAATAATAACAATAATAATGATAATATTAATAAAAATAAAATAATAATAATAATTTTAAAATTACATTTTAAATTAAATCTACATTCCTCTATCATTAAATATGGCGTTATTGACTAATTTTACTCTACACATAATACCAGCTAGTAAAATAGGCTACTACCAAATAAACCTTTTTTTTTTTTTTTTTTTCATCAAAGAGCTCAGAACATTTTATTTTTTTATTGCAAGTCTGCAAAACATTTATGTGACATGATGAACACCTTAGCTCCCATTGAACATTTGAATGTGATGAGGAACTTTTTTAAAAATCAAGTGTCTTGCAGACAAAATTGGGCCACATTGCAAATCTCTATATCATATTAGGCCAAGTGAAGTAGCTGCCATGTTGCTTTCAACTATCCTTTCCTGTTTTTTTAATCTCAACCTCCCAACTTGGTTCGGTTTCCTCCTCGCTGCCCTGTGCATTGAGGCCCTCCACACTGGGCCACTATGGGCCCGACCACAGTTCACGGTGAGCGGGGTGGTCCTCCTTACCGCTGGGCCTGTGCCTGGATCACCCGACTCATTAGGTCTTCAGTGCTGATACTAAGCCCTTCAACCGCGTCCTCCATGCCATGTCTGATGGAGGGGGGGGGGTCTCAGTGACCCCAGCTGAGGCACATACTACCCATGTACACAGACACATACACCTTTTCAAGTTGGGAATGCAGACCAGTGAAAAGCCATAGGTTGTGAGGTCTGGCTGGTTAGGCTATAGGTATTGCATGTAACTACACGTTCACAAAGATTATCTATCAGGGGGCAATGAAAAATAGATTAGACTACACCCTGACATAAAGAGGGGCCATGTCAGACCCTGTAACGAGACCTTACTTTTTGCCAGTTTGAAAAGGGCTAAAGGGTTACAGGTTTATGGACAAAGTTAACCAATATTGGGATAATATAGTCTTGCAATACTGAACTTCAACAAATATCCGCTTCATGAAAATTGGGATTAATAAAGTACAACCATACCATACCATTTATGACCTGGGTGTTTGGAAGTCCATACAATAAAACAAAGGAACTGTATTAATGTCTGTTGTATTTGTTTAACTAGGGGTTATAGGATGATTCTGACAGCATTGCCACCCTTACATTCCTCAAACAGTTGGTGGTTTACTTAGAATATAATAGTAGGCAACTTTTGCCAATTCAGATTTGCCACTGGAGTCCACAGCATCTGAAAATATACCATAAACATGCACCAGACTTTGTGGAAGTTTAGATACTGTAACCAAAGCCTGTCTAGAGACTGAATTATCTCTGCTGTATCCCTCAACGTTTGCTATTCACAATGTGTGAATGCTTGCATGTTGCTCCTTATTCTGTGGAGTCTGCTGCACCAACAATATAATGGCAGTACATATTTGTATTGTGCACCAAGAAGACAGAAATAACATCTAAAGTGTGGAAGTGTTCATACACTTCACCTAGTACAATCAGGGAATGTCAGTGTTCAGAAGTAATCTTGATCAGAAAGATCATACATGGAAAAGTCAAGACTTGTGTACAAATTATTTTATTAACAATATACAATAGTGGGGCCTGATAGGTTCTCTCTGGGGAATTTTAAAAACATGAACACAGGGTGCACTCCAAAACCTGCCCGGCACCCCTCCCAATCCTGCCAGCCTCACCTCGTAAGCTGCCTACCTGAAAGGCCCGTACAAAAAAACCCTAAACAAATATAGCCTAAACCTAATCTGAAATGACGTTGTGGAGGGCAGCCAAAACATCCTCCATCCCGCTCAACAAAAAAAAAAATCTGCCCCAAAACTGTCATCCCGGCATTTGGGGCAACTTGGGGGAGTTTAGGACCCACTCTCTAATGCAAGAGCCGCACCCCACCAGGCTCCTGCAGCAGGGTGCGACCACGACGCCATCCATCGCTCCTGCAAGAAAAAAAGTATAAATGATCAGAACAACGGTTTTTGGTCATTATCTTCATGGCAGTTTCAAGCTGCAGTTTGCATCTCTGTGCTTTGACCTGCTAAATAGCCCAGAACAGAGCTCAATACATGGTCCATAGAGAAAACACAAAATTAAGGTTTTGCTCAAACCCACGCAAACTTACTGAATGAAATCACACATTAGGCACACCCAATAAAAGCTGCTTTGTCCCTAAGTGTATAGAGCTTACTGTATAAGGTGGATTTGCTTATTATTGTTCTGTGTTTGGATAAACCAGACTTACAAACAGTGGCGGCTCGTGAGTTTTTCCAGGGGTGAGGCACGTGACTCATGGTGCTTGTCAAACTTGGGCATGGGCAAGCGCACATTACACATACTTCAACTATCCTCTAAATGTATTGTATCTTACAATTTGAAAAGATGAAAAAAGCCTTATAAACAAACAATTCATGAGAAACATTTCCAGTGGTACAAATAAATATAATAGCCTATAAAATTGCTAATCTCTGTAAAAAGATTTGTTTTTGTTTATTTTTTCAATTCAGTTTTCCTATTGGCAGTTATTTGTGTTTTTAAAATCCTTGTTTATTTTTAAGGTGTGATTTATGGAACGCAAAGATAACATTTGTGTCAGTATGCTGCACGTAAAGGTTCGCATATAGCCGCAACCTAATTCTCTCGTAAAGGGCAGGATCATAAATCACTACAGCTGATTGCCTGGCGCTGGGAATTCACCCATCAGTTATGAATAATAATGCTTGCTAGTTCCTTGATACATCAAGTAAACTAAACATTACCCTTATGGAGAACAAACAATTAAAACAATTTGAATGTACCAGTATTCAGCTTTCTTCCTAATATGACTTATTCATTTATTTATGTTATATAGCCTATTTGGGCAAAGTGATGTGTGCGTGATTGGATGAAACGTAAGTGTTATTGATCGCGAGGCAATCAGCTGTAGTGACTTATGATCCTGTCCTTCGTGTTCTCCGATGAGAGAATTAGGTTGCGGCTATATGCGAACCTTTACGTGCAGCATACTGACGGAAATGTTATCTTTGCGTCCTATAAATCACAGCCTAGGATGGGGGGGGTGATAATCTAATGGAAAAAAGAGAATCTTTGATTATCACCAATTCCATGAAGCCACTAATACCTGGGCCCATACTAAGAAACTCTATGCTTTAGTTTTAATGATTGGGTGAAAAAAAGACCCGCCTTTTGACAAAACCCTGAATCGGCCAAATGTAATTATGGCGTAATTCAAATAGCATTAATTCCATTCAAAGTAACGGCGAGTGCTCTGAGGGTGAGGCCGACCCCTCCCTCTGTGCCTCTTTCCTTATTTGGACATACTAAGAGAGAATCTGGAACTCCAGCTCATGTTAGCAGTGCGCCCTCGGCACAGGCAGCGCAAACAGAAAATATATACAGATGGGTGACAAATTAAAGGAAAAACCAACAAAGTGTCTTGGTAAGGTTTTTTCATGATTAAAAATGCTTTAAACTGTATAAACTTGTCTATAAACACTTCATATTTCATTATATGATATGTGTACTTATATAAGCAGATAATCATAAGTGAACTACATTCAAAAGTTTAATTTTTAAATGAAAATGGAAGTCTTGTAAGCTCATTGGGGGGGGGGGTTTGCATTGTTTTGTTATTTAAATATCTAAGTACGTACTGGTGTTCATGATCACGTTTATCTTAACAGGTCCTCCAGGACCTGTATAATTTTTCATATTTAAAAAAGAATAAAGACCACCCACCATATTTCAAAATGCATGGGGTCTATTCCTACATAAGTTTCACCACATGCAATACCATGTATTTCCAATGGAGGGAAGAAGGGTGAAACTGATGTAGGATTATATGCCATGCATTTTTAAATGTGGCGGGTGGTCTTTATTGTTTTTAAATATGAAAAGTTATACAGGTCCTGGAGCATCTGTAAAGATAGACGTCATTGTGAACACCAGTACGTACCAAGATATTTAAATAACAAAACAATACACCCCCCCCATCCCAATGAGCTTATAAGATTTCTATTTTCATTTAAAAATGTCAGTTTTGAATGCAATTCAGAATGCAGACACCTTACGTATGTTGGTTTTTCCTTTAATTTGTCACCCATCTGTATATATATATTTTAGTTACTGAATAGTTACTGAGGCTGTGCCTAAGCTGCCTATAGTGACGTGCCGCCCCTGCTTACAAATCAAAGTGGAACATAAGGTTGAAAGTCTGTTATCAACCTAAACACTGTTGTGAGAAAAAAAAATCTAAAAAGTATATTTGCAATACAGAGTAACTTAACATGTACGTTACAAACCTCTGCAAACAAGGCACCGGAAGGTGGCCTTGACAGAGGTGGCTTGGGCCTCCGTCAAGGCCACAGTGCGTCGTCTATTGGTCTCTGCCAAGGCGGCCATCTCCCGCATGGTCTGCGCTACTGCTGGCAGCTCTTGAGCTGCCAGGACCAGCTCCTCCACCTTGTTCAAGACCTCCGTGTTGCCCTTGACACGACTGGGGGAACAAGCAAAAAGTACAAGAAAGCAAGAATTTATCTGTTATTATGTCTATCCATAGTTTTACAAAATTTGTTCAGATATCTTTAAAGGGACAGTAGCAGATGTTGCCGTAGTGGCCAAACATCAGCTACTGTCCCTTCATCTACAGGTTTGAGTATTGCTTTTCACACATACTGGACTTATTTAAAACAGATGACGTTATAATGACGTTGAGTAACATCCACAACATTTTTAGATGTTTGTGTAACTTGAATGGGCAGCGAAAGGGAATAACATACTACTTATCCAATTGTACAATGTTCACACATTTTTCAATAGCATTCAGTATTAATTTTTTTAAAATTACGCAAATTCGGGGATAAGGCCTGTTCCTTAACAATGTTTGGAGGTTAAAAGCTGGTGTGACATCTCACGTTGCTTATATTTAAGGAATTTATAAACGCCTATGGCAAATAACATTGAAAGTTAATGATAACCTCTTGGGATTTTATCTTGAAGTGAAGAACTTCAACAGGGATTAATAAAGTACAACCATAACCATCCATAGATATTTAGAGCTGAGGCGGGAATGTTTGACAGCGCGACCAATGTTGCACTTATACAAATAGGCCAAATAAATGATGCTACAATCGAATGGAGACTTCATACCTTTGTTGGTTTGTTTGTCTTTGAGTGAAAATACTCTCCTTGGGTTCCCAGAGAGCACCACGCATTTTTGAGCATTGACACTGTTAACCTGGGGCACGTTCAATCTGAAAACAGTGTGCACCGTTTTGCTACGGTTTCCGGGTTGAACGTCATGTTTCCTCGAAACGGTGTGAAACGTACGTATTTGACATATAAGTCATATTTGTATCTTTTGCTATTGTATGTACCATTGTGGAGTGACACTTTCATAAACCTTTCTACTCCACTCTACTCCTCTAAATATATAATGGTAAATATTACAATATTATATCACAACACCAGTGATGATAGGCCTAATAATCATAATAAAATAATTAGCTCATATAGATTGTAACACAGTCTCGGTAAGAAGTGGATTATCCTTCACCTGAAATGTTTGCCTTGTCATCCTGAAATGCAAATGAGGCAAATGTTGGATCACTATAATTAGGAAGCACAGTTTCCACAAACCCCTTCACTCAATTGGGATGTTCTCTGCTATTCTGGACGGCAAGGGCAATGACTGTAACATCGGGCGTATTTTGTAATATTAAACACGTATTTAAACTGATTTCATCAGGCTCCGAAAATTCTTCGAAAAGAACGCAAAGAATGTCCTTCTCAGCTGCCGTAGTTGCAACGCTTGCGTAACACAACAGGGTGTTCAACGCACCACCGTTTCCGTTTAAATAAATGTTTTGCTACGTTTTGACGGGGCTGAACACAGGGCTGGTCACGATTAGAGATTCCTACCACTTTGATACTGCCTTTCAATTGGTTGTTGCAACTGCCCATACCCTAATTAAAACCACGCCACGAGTTACTGAGCTATTGACTTGATTTGGCAGAGCTAGGATCAAAACCTCAAAATCTTGAGAAATCCATGGATTTTTTTTTTCTTTGTGGGGTGGATGCAATATGCTATTTTAATCCAAATAGAATTGGTTTGATTTAGGGTAAAGCATTCCTTTAACAATGAATAGCAACCAATTTGCAGAAGGATTACTCATCTTGTCATTTGCTAAGCACAATAGCAAGTCATTCAGAATGTTAAAATATGTAAAATTGGGTGTCAAAATATAAAAAATGTATATTTAAATTATTGATCTATTTTGGAACCTATTACCTAGACCTCCTCTTCCTCCTCTGGAACTCTTCATACGTTTCCGGGTGTTTTGTCGCCAAAACCCCAGCCCTAGAGAGACAATATATCCTTGTTTATGGACAGTGAGGTAGGTGTTCTTTTTTACAAAGTTACTTACCTCTATACGCATCTATACCTAATGGGAACCTCAATAAGAAGGATAATGGATTGAGAATTGATCGATCTCTTAGACCCTTCGGCCTGATTTCATAGACACAGATTAAGTCTAGCACTGGACTAAATTGACTTTTGAATGGAGATTCTCCACTCAAAATTTAAGTTATATGTACTTCCACAACTGGCAAAAAAACATGTTCTGTAAAAAAAATATATGAAACAATTATAACAAGAAAAAAGTACATCAACGTTCAGACTACAGACTTGAGAGTTTATACCTTACCCCCATCCCATTACTCTGATTTGTAAACAGAGTGGCAGGCCCGCCCGGCTGAAACAAACAAAGCTTCTGAGCTACGAAGCATTCAGTCTAGCCGCCGTAATTGACCAAATCATTTTGAAGTTGACTTTGTAAATACTGTATAGACTATCGTACCTGTTGTCCCAGACCCCTCCATTAAGCGGTTCCCCTGCCCATCACAGAGGAGGATGATGTCCTGAGTGCGGAGGTCCGCCTTCACTTTCTCTGTGAGCATGGTGACGCTCGCCTCCCTCTCGTTGAAATAAATGATCAGGGGTAGTTGTAGACTGTTGTAATCAACATAGGTAACGTCGTAATAAGAAAGTAAACATTTTTGTAATTTGACTTTTGGCTGAAAAATATTTATTTTCAGAAATAAAGCCACTGAGACAATTTACCAATGTGACAACTTGGCCCGCTCTCCCCTAATGAGCCCCGTTGGGCAGATGAAAGTGAAACTTAAAATTCCACAATTTACTCGCCTGTGTTACTAACGGTATAAACAGTAACCTGATAACACACCTTCTCCTGTCCTACAGACTTTAATGGTAGGTAACCTTATGAAATTTAAGTAGCCTAACATTAGAGAAATTATAATTTAATGATAATTGAATGCCCCGTGGGCACTGTGGTCAAGTGAGCCGTCGTTGGCGAAAACCCGGTCAAGCCAGCCGCCGCTTGGATTTTGATGCACGTCTATTCGTGCTGTTATGGTACCGGTGCTACCGGTGCTTGGGGTGGCCAACAAAGACGAGAGTCGCAATTCAGTCCTTTCTCACTTTTCATTTACCAACTTAAAACGACATTATAATACACATCATATATTAAACAAGTGTTGTTGAATATGTGACGTAAGTCCTAATTTGATAAAAACCGTTGAGAAGCGCAATCGATTTGTGCTCAAAATGTTCCTAACTATGACCATATAAAATTGTAAGTAGTTTCACCGTACATTACTGTAAAAGGTAAAGTCACCTCAAAGGACATTGTAACACATTGACAATTTGGAGTTGGAGTTCTTTTACTGTACAGTTGTTGGGAAAATGAAAGGGAAAGAAAGTCAGCTCAAATTACATTATAGCCTTCATAATTTTCACGTTTGAACGGTCATATTTTTTTTTCTTTAAGAGGTTTGCTGAAATGTTCAATGGAGTCCTGTTCACGATGGCCCAGACTATGAACATGTGAAATTTGGAGTTATTTTACTATACACTTTTTGATAAAATCAAAGGGAAAGTCAGTTCAAATTACATTATAACAGTCATAATTGTTTCATAGTTCAACTGTCATAAAACAAATGCTCAAGAAGTTTGCTGTAATTTTCAATGGAGTCCTGTTCACGATGACCCAAATTTGTACCTTCAAATTGCTTCCTTTCTTAAACTCGGGGTGCTGTAAAAACACATTGCTAGTTAGACAGTTAGTTAAAGTCTCACATTTTTACCTTATATATATCAGCATTGTCAGAAATTATGGAGCAATGTTTTTGTTTTTGTGCGTTTTGTTAGATTTTCTGTGTTTTTTTACCTAACTTTTATGTGGGATAAAAACCATTTCTTCCATAAGCAGTTCATGAGCCTGGAATTAGTACTTCTTAGACTACATGCACAAATACTATGAACTACTTTTACTGTGTAGTTTTTGAGTAATCCAATATCATGATCCCATCCAGAGAACAAGAATAAGCCTTTTCGTCAAACTGATGTGGGATAAAACCCATTTCTTCCATAAGAAGTTCTGCTGGAATTAGTACTTCTTAGACTACATGCACAAATACTATGAACTACTTTTACTGTGTAGTTTAGGAGTAATCCAATGTCAGAGTCCCTTCCAGAAAACAAAAATAAGCCTTTTCGTCTAACTTTGATGTGGGATAAAACCCATTTCTTCCATAAGACACTTATACTGCTGGACTTAATACTTCTTAGACTACATGCACAAATACTATGAACTACTTTTACTGTGTAGTTTAGGAGTAATCCAATGTCAGAGTCCCTTCTAGAGAACCTAAACCCAACCGGATGGTCTTCTAGATCGGGCAGCGACAGTGCGCGTGCGCGACTCAGATCGGGTAGTTACAGGGTGGACCCGGCACCTGGTCCGTCAGGCTTATTTAACTTGAAGTCAATCAGCCCAAGTGTACCGTCCATGAACCCGCCTTAATTGGTTTGCAGCATTTAAAGCTCATTATGCAATTTGGACTTTATGATGACCCATCGTCAAGGGTAGGTTTATTTTTCACTAATGTTACCAAAGTTATGGAAATTTTTAACGGACGTCGGATGTCATTGGTATGCCTAGGCTTTCTTAACTTTGGATGTTAAATCTTATAAGTTAAGCTCTGTCATTTATAGTACAAAGGGTAGGGCTAGCTTAGGCTAGGTGCTAGTTTAGGTAAATCCAATCCTTCGGCCGCCTACTGCATGGCGGCTGCCTACATCCGCCATAAACACTGAAAATTATTTATCGAAATGGTTTCATAAACTTTTATTTCTTGCTTGGGTTAAGAAATGGCGAACTATCCAAATTCATGGTTTCTGCGTGGACAGCTGTATTTGCACACGGACCGCAGACGCACGCACACGTTTCCTACTGCGCAGTTTTAGTCCTGAAAACGGTTGCAGCCATTAATCATTATCATGTAGCCTATGGCTACTCTAGATTACAGCATGAGCGTCAGCATCGATTAACTCACAGACTCATTAACTCAACAATTAGCCTGTAATAATTTTATAATGTATTGTTATTTTAACTTTTTTTTCAACTTCAAGATATGATATATAACACAACCTGGTTATTAATATCCCTTTATGATTAATGAACATTATCCAGTGCGGGAGTGTTTCTGACTCTTCTAACGTTACATCCCACACAGTCCGTCTTTTCTGTATTCATAGTTTTCACGTGACGTCACATCCTTATAGGAACGCCCACCTGGAGGGCAAAACAAGGCTTTCTTCCGCTGCCCGCCAGTTATTTTTTTACCAGGTTTGTTGTTTCTTTAGCCAAAATGCCGGATAGTTGTTGTTCAATCGGATGCACTAACCGACGAGGAGACAAAGACAAGCCTGGGTTGTGCTTCTACAGAATCCCGCCCGAGAAAGAAAACCCCGAGAGGAGGAGATTGTGGATTTGCGCTATTAGACGTACCACCGTCCCTGTTAACCTAACCAAAATATTACTGCATTGTCACTACTGCCCTAGAACGCTGACTACAATGACCCTGAAACTAACAACATCTGGGATCAATGTTAGATAGATAGCTAACGTTAGCTAATTAGCACTCACCTTTGCTTTGACAATGAAGAATTTCTTGCCCTTCACTTCCAAAACGGCAGCATTATTGACCCATCCAGATCGAAAATACATATAACTGTCTGTACTTTTGTACGCTTTCATCCTGGCGGCAGTGTATGGGGAGGGATTTTCCACAAGATATATGTAAACATCGCCAAATTGGAGCTCTGGCAGGGACTTCGCTGTTTTTAGTGATTGAAATACTGCGGCGGGTGCTGTATATGGATCGCAAGTGCCCAAAACTTGCAGTTTGCTCACATATCTTTGTTTTTCTTCTTTTGAGAGGTGATCTAAATATTCGTGGCTTGAAACAGATGGAAAATTGACAGGCTTGTGCTGCAGTTCTACAGAGTGTCCAGTGTTGGCCGCCATGTCGGAACGGTGTTTTGCCCTCCAGGGCTCTGCGCCAGTCACGTGACTGAAAACTATGAATTGAAGTGCAGGTACTACCAGAATCTGACTATTACTAAGGCTATCACTGTCCTGACCATGTTTTATCTAATACTTATTTTAATTTTAATTTGTTCCTTCATTATACAACTTGCAGTGTTCACTGCGTTAATTTAAGCAATTAAGATATGCTTTACAGCCTCTGCATTAGGACACTAATTAACTTCTGCATCAACTAAATACATACGTTTTCAACCAACAGCAGCACTATACAGGATTGGTTCACCAGCAAAACATACATGAAACAGACGCAACATGCCGGTCTGCTCGCATCGTTTATGGCTGCCGTTTCATACAATTAACTGAAACTAATGATCGCTGTTTTTAGTTGTGGCTCCGCGGGTCTCTCACAACGCTGTGTCTTCAGTGTTTTAACGGTAAACCAGGAATTTTTACTTTTTGCAGCTGTTGGAGCCATAATGTATTCTTTTGTTTATTTTATCCTTATCTGAAACACTGATTATACACATGCAGTTCTGACATTGAACAAGGGGTGGAGCTGGAGCATTAATTTAGGAAGGGCATATATAAGCTCCAGGTGATGAGAATCAGGTGTGTGGAAGGGGAAGCAAACAGTTTTTGACCGTGTCAGTGTGGCAGCATATCGGCGTAACTGAATGGAAACTTCATTGTGATTGACTATGGACAATGCTGTTATTTACCTATGCTAAGGTGAGCATGTGTATGACAAACTGTGAATAAATGGATTGCCGAATCCAAAGATATACAGCGCACTGGACATTGATTTATTTTTAGTCCAGAACACTCATCCGAAACGAGTTAACCCCGTTCGCCCATCGGTGGCTTATTTAAGTATATTAGTTTTGTTGAAAGTCACTACAGCAGCCTTTCGAGGCTATAATATTTTACCGCCACGCCACCTCGTTGTGGCTGCGAGCAGCAGGAACGATATGAGCGTTTCCAAAACGAGAATTGGAGTGTGCACATTTTAAAGAGCACAGCAGCAGCAACTTCGGTCAATAGGTATAATTTTTAGGGCTGGACCCGAATATTCGACTATTCGGATATTCGTTCGTTGGGTAGGTATTCGGTTTTCAATTTTGGGATTCGGATATTCGTTTTTTTAAATGTAATTTTATATGTAATCCGTAAGCCGGTTGCCATTGACGCTGCAAAGCAGTTTATTATTTTTTTTTACTTGCATTCAAATGTCAGTCACATTTGCTGATCGCCATGGTGGCACAGAGAAAAAAGTATGACCTGAAAGTCAAGCTGTCAGTTGTCAACTTTGCTGAACAAAACTCAGGAGAAGCAGCAGCAAGACATTTCTCCGTTGATCTTTTTTCTTTTTTAAATCTCTCTCTCTAGCTCGCTCGACCATCTCTCTCTCTAGCTCGCTCGACTCTCTCTCTCAATTAAAGATATATGTATGTTAAGGAGGAACTGTGACTATGTATGAACTTTGTCGGGTGAACTGTTACCCGTGTATGGAAAGCCAAGCAGTTTGAAGGTGCATGACTCTTAACACCCCCCCCCCCCCCCCCCCCCCCCGCGCGCGCGGCCGAAGCATCGAATATTTGCTGTTGATTACTACCGAAGCTCCGAAGCCCAAAATACGGTATTTGGGACAGCCCTAATAATTTTTTTATTGTGCCATCTTGTATAACTTTTCCTACACAGTAATGATATCAGAGGCCATGGCATCAACAGCAAAGAATAAATCGCCTATGTTTACATAGCTTTCAACCAAATTCTTGTATTTTGTGTTATGGACTTGGATGCTATGAACTGCATTTCTAAGACGCAGTATGTACAGCATTTAAATGCTGTGTGGTATAGCATGGATTCCAAGTGTAGACCTATATTGCTGACACCACAGCATTTTATTAACTAAATGTCATAACCTCTAGCTTTCTATCTTTTCAACAGTCTTCTAGATTTTCTACATCATGTTATGTATTATTTTTATAACTTCTATCACTTTCTTTACAGATTATTTTCTTTCACAACATTTGGGAGGGTAAGTGTTAATGCTATTTGCACATGTATTGACTATTTTGACAAATTAAAAAAAAAAGCATAAAATTAACCACTTTTTCCACTTAGTCCAATAGTCACAATAGTCCAGAAAATTGAGTGCAACGGACATTCTGTCATGCATCCAGAGGCTACAGGACAAGGCAGATGTGCCACTTGCCAAAGAAAGTGCTTATCCAGAAGGGAGTTTCTGGGGAATTGTGTGCAAGGAGTTAGGAATCCCCAAAGTAATAGGACAAGAATTAAAAATGCCTATCTTCAACAGGTAATCATAAAAGAATTTCTTTTTTTGATTGTTATTCCATAATTTAGAATTTTGTTGCTTTAGCAATTACAGTTTTGCATAATACTGCTCTGTTATCTGGCAGTTTTTTTTAATCTCCTTATACATTTATTAAATGTGTTGAGGTTTGTTAGGTAGCTGGCTTAGGAAACAACTATGTGACTGTCTCTGTGGGGTGTCCGTCAGGACACGGGAGGCAGGTATTTCTTTCTCATATTTATTGCAGGAACTCCGATACAATGGTTACAGGAAGGTGCATCATCTGTAGGTGTGGTTCTATAGGAAGCAGAATAGAATAAGAATTTAAGCTGTGAATCTCCACAATAACAAGGCCACTAACAAAACACTGGTAATAATTATAATACAATAATAATAACTAGAAAGGTGCATTTTCTGGAGAAAATGCGTGTGATTGCTGAGAGTGCAAACTATGGGTGTGTGTGTGTGGGCGTGTCAGTGTGTGTATGCGTGTTTCTGAACATGACTGACCGTGGATTGTCTGTTCAAACTGAAGCGGCTGAAACAAAGTATAATATGTGCGTAATGTTAAAACTGTGGGAAATGTGACAGTTTAAAACACTTATGTGAAGGAGCTGTAATGAGTGTCCAAGTGATAAGTAATAATGTTAGAAATGTACTAAAATATTTAGGAAGGCGTATTTGTAAAAGCTGGGAGGTGGCAAGATTATAAATAGTATGAAGAGTAGGTGTATTTTGAGTTGAAAAGCTGAAAGTAAGGAAGGGTTAGGTTTTATTGATACATCACATGACTCTCCCCACATGGTCCAACGACTCTGCAGTTTATGGAGAGCCACTCGCAAGGCACTGGCCGGTGCATGTCACTCAGATGCCACGTCTGGGTGGGACTCCATATATAAGCACCAAGGTCCGACCATATAAGGGAGGGTTTGGGCGTCAAGATGGCAGGTTAGGGACATGTTGGTCTAGGTGGTGTATTATTGTATAGGGTTGGTTTACGGCATGAAGACTACACAGATTGGGTTAAGAGTTGGTTGCTTGCTCGATTAAGGTTGGGTTTAGGTAGGGAGGTATCTATGGTTGTGTTTAGAGTAAGATGCTGGGTAGGGTAGTCCTGCTGTCGTCTGGGACTGTCAGTTAAAAACTTGAGGTTTGAGTGTTCATGTCCGGGGTTAGGGACCTGTAGGTCTAAATGGTGTATCGTTGTCTAGAGTTAAAGTATGAAGATTTCACGAGTTGAGTTAAGGGTTGGTTGCTGGTCGAGGCTGTCCAAAAAGCAGGGAGGTCGCTATGGTCGGGTTTAGGGCGAGCTATGTTTAGGCTCGAGCTTTTGTGGCCAGGGGGGGCCGTAGACTAACTGCATGTTGGGCAAATAGCCATGTTGGATTTCTGAATAGGCTAACCAATTCTAAATTTTAGGACACATCGTCAGTAGTGTACCCCAGTACCAGTACCCCCTTCAACAACACTAGACACCCTCCTCCGAGGCAGGCCCGCCGTGGGTTGATCAAACCCCAGCGTGTGTCCTGTAGCCAATTGCCCCTAAATGGGTTTTTGGTGGGAGTGTATCCCTATTGGGTTGGGTAGCGGGTGGCTAAGATCGTATCCTGGTCTAAGAATAAAGTAACTATTGTCGTTCTGGGAAGGTAAATTAGGTACATTCTATCAGCCTGAAGGGTTTGTCTATTTCGCCATCTTTGTGCTGGGGTATCCCAATGTTTGGGGCGGTGAGATTAAGGGTCCAACGAGTAGGTTTATCTAGCCATATTTCTCCTAGGATAGCTCCAGTGAGCTTGTATGAGAGTAAGCAGGGCGGTTTAAGGGGTCAGGAACAGCTGTAACATATCCGGGTAGGTTGTTGGTCTTGAAGAATCTTCATTTAGGGTCCAGGCGTCTTCAGGAGATGGTAGGGGGACTAATCGTTGCATCCTCGGCCCAATCTGCTAATCCAGTTGGGGGATGTTGAATTTGAAGGGTTTGTGGAAGAATTTGAAAGAGCTCAATTGAGGGGGGCCAGTCAAAATAGCCGTGTGTAGTATGATGTGCTGTTGCATGGGCGGGGCTAACCCCCATAGAAGACTGGACTACGTTCAAGGTCCTGATGCCCTGGACCACCACACCCTGCGTGCTTCTTCTTTCCGTGCTTTCCTCAGTTGACTTCTGGAATATCCTCTCTTTCGGAGTGCTCTAAATAGTGTTTGTGTGGCTAGGTTCCTGTCCTCCTTCCTGGTGCAAATTCTATCAAACCGCAAGAGTTGGGATTTGAGGATCCCTCGGAATGTGTGTCGGGGGTGGAAGCTCCTGCGGTGTAGGAGGGCATGGGTATCCGTGGGCTTGAAGTATACCTTAGTATCCAGGGTGGAGGTTTCTTGAAAGGACGGTCCTTTGAATGTGGTGGTGTCCAAGAAATTGAGCTCTGAGTCATGGACCACGGACTTGAGGTTGATGGGTGGGTGGTGGTTGTTGAGGGTGTTGAGAAAGTCCTAGAATTCTTGAGGTGAATAGGGCCAAATCCCCCAGATGTCATCCAGGTGGCGATAGTAGTGGGATGGTAGGAGTGCGCATTTGGGGAAGACCGTTTCTTCCCAGTCGGCCATATAGATGTCTGCGTATGAGGGGGCGAAACGTTTCCCCATGGCTGTTACCTTTATTTGTAGGTAAGTTGATCCGTTGAACTGGAAGTTATTTCGGGATAGGCTGAGTTCCAGGAGTTCAGCGTTGGGGCGTTTTGGATCTGGGTATTTTGCCAGGCACCTGGATACCGCAGCGAGACCCGCTGGGGTGTCGATGTTGGTGTAGAGGCTGTCTACATCTAGGGAAAACAGGAAACAGGGTTCCTGTAGGTGAATTGTTTTGATTTTGGAGACAAAGTCATTGGTGTCTTTGATGTAGCTGCTATGCCGGGTGGATAGGGGGTTGAGGTAGAAGTCGATGAATTCTGCTATTTCATAGCTTTCACTGCTGCAGTCAGACACGATGGGTCTTCCTGGTGGGATTCGGAAGGGCACCGTCCAGGTTTCAGGGGGTTTATGAATCTTGGGGAGTAGATAGAAGCATCGAGGTCGGGGTGTGTCAGTGCCCTTGAGGTAGTACAATTGTTTTTTGGAGAGGCAGCGTTTATCTGCCAGGGAGTCAAGGATTTGGCCAAGTTGTTCCGCCGTTCTGGAAAAGATAGGATTTTCCAGATTTTTGTAATAGGTGGGATCATTCAGTTGTCTGAGGGCCTCCTGTACGTTATCTTCTCTGTCCATAATGACTGCTGCACTACCCTTATCTGCTGGTTTGATGACAAACGTGTTCTTTTGTAGTTCTTGTAGGGCTATTTCCTCTTCCCTCTGTGGGTTGGGTGTTTCCTCGATCTCGGCAAGGTGGCGGATATCTGAGGAGTCTTGCCGGATTAAAGAAAGGACTTCTTTGGGTAGATCACTGTCTTTTGGTTCCCAATGGGATGGTGGTATGAATGGTAGCCTTTCTTCGTCCTCGTCTGGCGGGCCAAAGTATGCACTGAGTTTGATTCTTCTGTGATAAGCTGTGGCTTGAACTGCCAGTGACTCCCGTCGACCCTTGTTTGTCTTCCAGGTTGGGATGAAGAAGAGTCCCTTTTTGAGTAGGTTTTCTTGTGCTTTAGTCAGGCCGAAGTGCTTTGAGAGATTTATAATCTCTTTGTTGGTGTTGTCGGGGGTTGGTTGTGCTGGCAGTTCTTTTAGCCTAAAAAAGGCTCCCAGTGACGCCACATGACTTGGGCTCTTGTGGAGGTCCAGTGGATCTCATCTCGTTCTGTGAAGAAGGAATCCCGTTCCAGTCTGGGGATGGGGTTTGGCATCTGGCGGATCAGGTCGTTGAGTCGTCTGAGATTGGTCTTAAAGGGGCCTGATAGTCCATTGGAGAAGTTCATGACCGGGATTAGGATTGTTGCGTTGGCGAAGGTGGCTTGTGCAGCTGTACGAAGTTTGTGGAGCAGGTTGTGAAGTCTGCCAGTATTACTGTGGTGTTTGTCGTTTAGGCCGAAGGAAAGTATAATCTTTGGGACATTTGAGGAAGTAGGGGTATGGTATTTTATCAGGTGTTCGGCATGAGACAAGTTGGCGCCAGGGAAACTATCAACTTGTACTTCGCAATGGAAGATCTTTGGGAGACGGGTGATATTGGAATCTCCTACAATGAGGATAGGTCTTTGCGGGGTTAGGTGCCAGTTGCGGTATTTGTCTCCATCATAGGGGTGTCTGGAGAACAACTTGTCCTCTATTGGGGTTAGGTTGGAAGGGCCCGGGATTTCGTCTGTTGCTGTAGGGCGAGTGTTGTCCGGCCGGGTACTGGTGGGGGCCGGTGTGATTGCATCTTTTGGCCGTGTACGGGGGAGACGTTGGGGTTTGGGGGGTCGAGACAGTGGGTCCCATTCGGTGGTCCAGCTGTCCATCCAAAGTTCACTAGGCATTGGTGTCTCTAGGGTGGCATTTTGGTTGGTGGCATTTATATCTTTGGTTAGGCAGGATCTTTTGTGTGGTGGGTCACTGGGAAGGGGGTCATTTGCTGCCTGTGATTGGGCTGAGGGACGTTTCCTGGGTTTCAAACTGAACTGTGTACCGGGTGGGGTGGTTTTGGTCAGTTTGGTTATTGGTTCAGCATCAAGCCAATTTAGGAGGAGATCGTCTTGTTCCTCCTTGATTTGAAGTGGGGATTTGTTGGGTTGGGCTGGATCGTGGTTTTGGTTGTGGGTCATTGGGGGCGCAATTTGTGGTTGTTCGCGGTCGGGATTATCAGGATCATGGATAACGGGGTTGGGTCTTGATGTTGTGGTGGGGCGTTCCTGCAAAGGCTCAGGGATGAGGGGTTTGGCTGGGGTGTTTTGATTTTGGCCTCCATTCAAAGTAGCCGACTCTGAGGGAATGTTAAACCAAGTGTGTGGGTATGAAATTTCCGTCAAGGCTACCTGCCACGGGCCCTCTAAATCGATATGCTGAGCTAAATCCACGTGGAAACTACAACTTGTATTATTTTTAAAAACATCGAGACTGGCGTTGGAGGGTAGAGTCACATTAAACCCTTCGCCGGACAATTGATACATGACTCTGACTCTATTTTTGCTATCTTGTTTGATATCCTATTCGATATCCTTCCTAAAAGAGTATGAAACCCGGAGAGGGTTACCTATTGTTTTTATACATTTTTAAGGTCACGAGCCCTGAGCCAGCTGTTGAATTTCTCCGGCCAATTTTTCCAGCACACCAAGACATACTTTTCACCTTTTTGTTTACGCTCTCCCAGAATTTCTTCTACTTGATAAGTTTTGTCTTTAGCAACCTTTACTTTTTGTAACTCTGCTTCGTAAAACATGCCGTCGATAGGTTCGCCGTCGTAATCTCTGTTTGTACACAGGGGGGAGGCGAGGTATGCGTTCGACCACTGTAAACAACTCATCCGTATAACTCAGTTCATATTTTTTATCAAACACTCCTCTCAGTTTGGATATTCTTACCAGATCTCCCTTCTTGAACTTAGTACTATCCCAAAGCGTCGTATTCCCTGCACTACCGTACAGGTTTTGAAAAACCTGAGGGGTGTTCTCCGACATCACCTGCTTAGGAATAATTTTTATACTTTTATGATAACTGTTATTTTAGCTTTCAAGCAAATCCTGTAAAACGTCTAGGTAACGTCTGGTGTTTTTAGCCGTAAAATACCTCCACATTCGAGTTTTCAGCGTACGGTTAAATCTTTCAACCACAGACACTTTCAGGTCGCTGGCTGTAGCAAAATTAATAATGCTGTGTTTCTTCATCAAGGCCTCAAAACTTTTGTTAAAGAATTCTTTTCCCGCATCAGTTTGTAACTTTTCAGGCGTCCCGCTGTCTTTTAAAATAGAGGCAAAGGCCTTAGAGACCTCGGATCCTGTTTTTTTCTTTAAGGGTCTCGCATAAGCCTTTTTTGAAAATACATCAATGACCGTTAATAAATAATTAAACCTCTCATTATGCTCGACCAAGGCCTGCATATCGCAGAGATCTGCCTGAAACTGATTTAGAGGTCGCGATACAAAAACTTTGTTTCTGGGAAAATGTATCCTGGCGGGCTTATGCAGAGTATAAGCGTCCTGTTCAGATAGAAAATCTTTCACCCTGTCGACGTTTACTTTGACCCCCGTTTCATCTTGTATGGCTCTGTGGAGTCGATCCACTTCCCCAAAACTACCTGGATGGGCAGGATCATAATACATATTTTTCATTTCTCTCCCCATATCCGTGAGTTTTCACGGTTTTCAGAGTTTTTTATTGAATCATTACACACTACAACATTTTGATGTGAGTAAAAAATAATCAAACATTAAAGTCAAACACAACTTGAAACAAATCATTCAGAAACTACAAACATTACAACTTTTTAATGAGTAAAAATTTATCAAAACATTAAAAGTCAAACATAACTTGAAACAAATCATGCAGAAGCTACAAACATTACACACTACAATTTTAACTTTTTAATATGAGTAGAAAAAAATTTAATCATTCAGAAACTACAAACACTCCATATTTAAAAATCAGAGTGATATGAGTAAAATAATAATAATAATCAAAACATAACAACTTGAATCAAAACATTCAGAAACTACAATCACTACAAACACATCAAACATTACATACACATCAAACACAACATGTGGTCATCAGGTTATGTATATTTGATCACCTTTAAAGCGTGAATCAAAACTGCTGATCCGAATTTACGGCGAATAACATTATGCAATATTTGCAATTCATGCATGGTGTTCACAGCCTGCTTGTTTTTTAAGCAGTAACACACAGCATCGATAAACAACGCATAAATAGTAATTAGATGGAGCACATTCATTTTTGAGGAATGCAGGAGCATGTTTTCAACGATTTTACAAAACCTCTCAGATACTGAATTTTCACATAAACGTGATGTTGTTTGTACAAGCAGTTCCCATGATGTGTATTGAGACTGTGCCCGAACAATTTCTGTAATCTCTTGTAGTCTAGTTACTTTAACGTCTCTGCTAGGCCTATCATTTACCTTGTTTTCAACGACTCGAACTATAAGACCCTGTAACTCTGAAATGAAAAAGTACTCCTCTACAGCTACAAACACCCTTGTAATATGATTACCCATCTCTCTGAGAAGATGAGTTTTCAGGTCCTTTCCAAAACTGGAAAGCTTCTTCCAGTTTTTGAAGATTGTTTTTGTCTTCTCCAATATGTGAATCGTAAATCTCATGAAGTCTGTCTTCTAAACAGAACTCTGTTTTTAGTTCGTAAAGAAATGTCTCTGTAACTCCACGGACTTTGGAATCTGATGCGATGATGTGTGATTTGAGCACTCGCTGGATGGAGGGGATAAAACGATTCGTCCAGAGTCTATCAATTCGCTATAGTGGGTTAGATAAAAACCCTCGGGTAACCCCTGCAGGCATTCATGATGTTTTTGACAGCCGTAGCAGATTTCAGTTCACCGGAGCCAGCAAACTAACTACAGCAGCGGTGTTAGAGCTCCCCCATTTCAGTGATGGTCATAAGAGGTACTGCAACAAGATTTTAAAAATTAATATCTCATAGTAGGAAAAAGATAGAGACATGAAATTATTTTTCCCAGGGTTAGGGTTAGCCCTAGTTTATGATAACCCTAACCAATGGTCTGTAATGTGTTGTGGGAATTTATTAAAAATACTTCCAAATTCAGCCTTCCAAATTCCAAATTCAGCCTTCAAACTTTTGGAAGGTTAGGGTTAGAACCCTAATTAGGGATATGGAAAAACTCCCTAAAAACTTGCCCTCTTAGCTGAGAAGAAAAAGGAAGACACCTCATGGAAAGCAACAGAGTAGGGATCACTCTCCCAGGATGGACAGGCGTGCATAACACAAGATTCTCTCCATTTAATAATTTCATTACTAGTAACTTTGATAGGAGTGTTATATTTACCATAACAAGGGGCTTTGCTGGGCGAAAAAGGTTTACGTCGGCTATATTTAACCTGAAATAAAAAAAAGTCTATTAAGCAGATTTGTTTATCAAAAGTAACTGACAAAATTTTTCATACTGACGTATTCCATCAGAGGACTAACACAATACTCAAGTGTGCACGCTTTGTTGAAGAATGTAGCTGCTTCAGCTCATCATTCCTTTCAATTTCACGCTCAAGCAGCTCCTTCACCACCCTTAATTCAGCAAACAGAACCTGGCACCTCTTGCACCCAGGCGCAGGTGTCCTCAGGACAGGACGTCCTCTTCGTCGCATAGCTGGTGTTCTGGCTGGGGCTGACACGTCAGGGATACCACTGTTGTGTCACAGGGAGCCTCGCTGGCAGAAGTAGAAGGAGGCCGCATATCTGGGGTGGCGTGGTCACAGGGAGCCTCGCTGGCAGAGGGAGGAGGCCGCATATTTGGGGTGGGCTGGTCACAGGGAGCCTCGCTGGCAGAGGGAGAACCACGCACGGAAGTCGAAAGAGGTGAGACAGTGGCAGCGGAGGCTGCAGGGGAAGCAACTTGTGACCTCGCCTCCATTGCCCTCCTGATGCCCTCTTCAATTACTGCATCATCCACTTCATCAAGATGTGAGACCATTGGTGGTGTGGGATTTGAAGCCCTTAGGAGTGCCAGTTCCCTAGCAATGTATCTATACTTGGCCTTTTGGATGTAAAGTTTAATCATAGGTTTCTGAAAATGTAGATTGTTTTTTTTTAAGTTAAACCAAATAAGGACCACACATGCATCATGGACCAAGAAAGAACCACAAAGCACCACAGTATTCTTCTATAGAAATTGGAAGACTGTCAGACTAACACATAACTAAAATCCCAGGGTCTACATGTAAGTCCCTTTACTGTAAAAATCTGCAGGGCCCAATCTTATTCCAGAGCTGTACAAATTAATCTGGAATGGTGGTGTGCTTTAGATCTAGAGCTGCCTCACCAACACACAAAAAACCACACAGGGACCACACAACTTCAAATACATACCTGAAGTTGGTGGACCTTTTGCAGGTGCTTGTCAAGTCGATTCATATATTTAGACTGGCATAAGCAGACTGGACAGTCCAGCTTTGCAGAAAAGCTGTAGAAATAAAAACAGTCAAAAAATGTTGATTAGCTAGAAGAAATAGAAATTTGGTGTATAAGAAGTGTAGCAATTAAATAAAATACAGTAATTAGAAAAATGTGTAGGGTCGGTAAATATAAATTTAGCCTCCTTAAGAGTTAAAGAAGACACTTACTGTTGATGAGAAAATTGGCTCAAAAGAGTCAACTCGGTTGTATTTATAACCTGTTCAGTGAGTCTTAGGTGCTGGACTACACAAGCATATACTTCGCCACAAATGGGACACTTGTGTCCATTTGTGACATAGCGACTTGGAGACAGCAGTAGCCTGCTGCTCTGCTTCTGCTCTCTGTGGCTCCTCACTACCCACAACCACCACCTGTACATATAAACAAAAATAATTTTGGAAAAAATATTTTGAGTCACAGAAGCACAGTAGTAGACACATTTTTGAAATACTGAATAAAAAGTAGGCGAATTTCATTTTTTGTCTTTATGTGACAAAAAACATTTAAAATATTACTTAAAAAATGAATTATTTGTGACCTGCTCCATCATTTTGAGTCACTTTGACCCAGAAACACATTTTGAGTTCTGTATGTATCAGTAAAGTCTCAGCTTTATGACGATACCAACATTATCTTTCTACACCAAATATTCTATGAGATATGCTCTTCCAAAGTTTGACTGTCATCAAACGTTATTTTTCAGAAAAAGGGCATTAAAGATAATAATTCATATTCAGCCATTTTTCACATGGATTAAAACACATTTATTAAGACTCAAATCAAAATGAACACAATATATTTTGGTCAAAAGTGATACCCCACATTTGCATATGCCTTCACGCATACACATACACAGTACAGTAGATAGGCCTGGAAGCCCATTTAGACAAGAATACAATTGATAAAATATGAACAAATATTCTGTACATATGATGTGATATATAATAGTATATTTAAATATAATAATATTGAAGAATATATAATGAAAAATATTAAATATGGAGCCACGTGCACACAGGTACATGCACAAACTTACAAGTCCATATCCAAACAATAAAAAAATATACTAGAAAATGGATAGAATATGAACAAATTGGGGTCGATTTGGCTGCTGTGTTCACAGGCATTAGTTCGCTTTTCTGCAAGTTGATTTTGTATCCAGATATCCTGCCGAAATCATTTAATAGATCAATGGTTATTGGTATACTAATTAAGGGATCAGATATATATAAAAGCATATCATCAGCATAGAGTGATACTTTATGCTCAATAGTTCCTCTTTGTATACCTTTGATCATAGCCTCGCCACGTATAGCTGCTGCTAGTGGCTCAATCGCCATGGCAAACAAAAGAGGTGATAGAGGGCATCCCTGTCTAGTGCCACGTCGGAGTGGAAAAAAATGAGAGAGAGTGCAGTTTGTACGTACTGCAGCTAGGGGGGAAGAGTAAAGAATCCTAATCCAGGATATAAACTTTGGTCCAAATCCAAATCGGTCTAAAGTATAGAAAAGGTAATCCCACTCCACCCTGTCGAATGCTTTCTCAGCATCAAGTGATATTATCACTTCAGGAATGTCAAGTGGAGTGGGATCATACAGCATATTGTATCAGCGTCGTAAATTGAAAAATGAATTTTCATTTTTCAATTTCATTCGATATGATTGAGGGTAATATAGTCTCCAACCGTCGAGCTGGTAACTTCGCAAGTAGTTTACTATCTACATTTAATAGGGAAATGGGCCGAAATGAACCACATTCCAGGGGCGGTTTGTCCTTTTTAAGAATAAGAGATATAACCGCTTGCCGCATAGTTGGGGGCAATGAGCCAGAGTTCAGTGATTCATCAAAGACCAATAGCAGAATGGGGGCCAACTGATTAACAAATGTCTTAAAAAATTCGCTTGGGAACCCATCTGGACCAGGCGATTTCCCATTTTGCATGGATTTAGCTGCATCGATAAGTTCCTGTACAGAAAACGGATCTTCCAAATTAGCTGCAGTCTCTTTGTTAATTGAAGGAATGGTCAGTTTGTCAAAGAAGGAGTCAAAAAGTGATTTGTTATTGTGCGATTCAGATGTATATAATTTCGAGTAATATCTTTGAAAGCACTGATTAATCTCTACATGGTCTGTATGTTTGACACCAAATTCATCCTTCATTTCAGGTATAGATTGGTCCGCGGTCTTTTGGCGTAGTTGATGAGCAAGAATTTTTCCAGTTTTCTCACCAAACTCATAAGTCCTGTATCGTGTTTTATCAATAAGACTCTCAGCATGTTTTGTTGACAAAAGATTAAATTCCGTTTGAAGCGTCAATCGTTGTTTAAATAAGTCAGGTTACGGTGTACGAGCGATAAGCATGTCTATGTTTAAAATATCACTTGTTAACTTTTCTAGCCGTTCAGTCTGGACCTTTCTAAATTGCGCATTATATGATATAATTTGTCCTCTCAGATATGCCTTCATTGATTCCCATATTACTGAGGAAGACATTCCGGGGGTCTGGTTATGTTCTAGAAATATATTTATTTGAGCAGAGATAAACTTAACAAAGGTTTCATCTGAAAGCAATAACGTATTAAGGTGCCAGGGGCGGTAATTGGAATGTGAGTTTGGTATATTTAAGGTCATCACCAATGGAGCGTGGTCAGAGATTACTATTGCATGATAGTCACATTCAGTTATTCATGGAAGAAGATTCTTATCCACAAGAAAGTAATCTATGCGCAAATAGGTTTTATAAACTGGTGAAAAGGAGTATTTTCTAGATGTGGGATTTTGAAAGCGCCACACATCGGATATACCATATGCTTTAAGAAATAATTGTATGGCAGAAGCTGCCTTAGTTGGAGCCATCTGTTTGGATGAACTGCGGTCTAAAAAAGGCGACAGCACACAGTTCACGTCCCCTCCTAAAATAAGACGGTGTGTATCTATGTTTGAGATGTGTGAAAAAACTTTAGTAAAAAATGTACTGTCATCCCAATTGGGTGCATATATATTAGCTAGTATTACCGGTGTATTGTACAATCTGCCTACTACTATGACGTAACGACCTGTAGAATCTGCTTCAACTTCTGACATCGTAAATGGGACATTTTTATTGATAAGAATAGCTACCCCTCTGGATTTAGAATGGAAATTAGAATGATATGATTGGCCTATCCAACCTCCCCTAATTCTAAAATGGTCACAATTGCGCAAATGAGTTTCTTGAAGAAAAGCAATCCCCACCTTAAATTTATTTAGGTGTGAAAACACTTTCTTACATTTCACTGGATGGTTCAATGATTTAACGTTCCAACTAGCAAAAGTCACTTGGCAACCTGGTACTGACCTATTTGAAGAATGTGGTTCAACCATGTTCTACTTCAGAAAGATACAAGCTAGAAATGCATTTACATAATATAGACATATATTTTGTGAATATGATAACCATCCCTCCAAAAATATAGTACAAAAAGAAAAGTAAAAGAATATTAAGTAAGTTCAGTGCAATAGAATCCCTTCCCGTCACCTCCCCGAACACGGTGACTTTTAAACCCCTCGAAGAAGTATCCACACATTTAAGTGTTTATCCGAGGAACACTAACCTAACTGACAGTCAGCTCTGCTGTTGACTAAAATAAAATGGCACATTCTGTAACAATAAACTTTTGTAGCAAAATGTCGTCTATCCAGAGATATATGCATACACACATGTATTCCCCACATACACATATACCCCCACACACACATACGCACAGACGCTCACATACGTACCCATACAGTCACACATTCATACTTACACAAAAAAAAATATATATATATAATAGAAAAAATAACTTGTAATTAACGCTTTATCATTACTTGTTAATGAGGTAGAACATATCTAATATGTATCATTATTATTATTTTTATCCCTATCAAAGTAGTAACATTTAGAAATTATAAACAAAACAAAACGAAATCACTTTGTTTATAGAAACGGAGTTTTCAAGTCAAAACAGTTCCTTTCGGTGCCGCCAGGAAGGCACATTGGTAAAACTTCAAAAAACTTCAAAAATGGCAGCCATATCGGCTATAAGCCTACAACTGTGATGACGGCCAAAATAAAATAACATTAATAGAAGATCACTGGCACTTGACTCTCTTTAAACAATGTTCTTATTCAATGTTCGTAAACTCACCGGAGCAGAAGGATGATGAAAATGAATGTTATGCCGGATAATCATCCTTAAGTAAACAAGGATTGGTTCGAATCAGTCTATGCCACATTCCCAGCCAAAGGCTGCAAGATATTCGCCTTTACATACGCCATCGCCTCCACTGGATCTTGGAACTGCTTCTCGGTTCCGTTGTGTGTGATTCGAAACTTCGCAGGATAGTACATACCATAACGGATCCCCTCTCGTCCTCGTAGCAGCTTCTTGATCTTGTTAAATGCTGATCTTGCACGTGCGACGCTCGCAGGGTAGTCAGGGAAGATCAAGATTGTTGTCCCATTAAACTGTAACGGGCCGGCTTCTCTAGCTTTGCGAAGGACATTAACACAATCCTGATGGTAGTGCAATTTAGCTATGATGGCTCTTGGTTTACCACCGGGTTGTCTTGGCTGAAGACTCCGGTGAGATCTGTCTATCAACAGGTCTTTATCCAGGTGTAGAGCCTCTCGTAGCAACTTTGAGACCGACGTTGGGGAGCATGATCCCGGTCCTTCTGCCACATTAAGTATACGGATGTTAGACCTCCTCATTCGTCCCTCCATATCAAGGCATTTTTCTTGTAGACTTGTCACGGCAGATTCCAGTTTGCCCACAGTGGTTTGTAAAACCGTCACATTATCCGAACATGCAGATAGACCGCGTTCCATATCAGTCATGGTCGTTTTCATGTTGTCCAGATCGGAACGAAGCACAGCAGTATTGTTAGAGAGCTCCAATTTTACAGCTTGCAGTTCGGATTTGACTTCATTAAATTCCTCTGCCAGTACAGACTTTAATTCTGATCGAATGAGTGTGGCAATGTCACTTTTCAGAGAAGAGAGAATCTCGGCCTTCATGTCCGCCATATTAGCTTGCTCATCGGTATCAGTCTTGCTAGCGGCTCCTGTGTACTTGTACTTTCGTAATTTACTGGCCATTTACGTGAAGAAAAGTAGCAAAAACTTGCATAAACAAACATTAACAAACAAACGACGTCAGTTGGCAACTTTTTGCGAGAATATCGTGCCAATAATATAGTTTTTTGTGCGGATTTCAGCAGAGCTCACAAAAACACAGCCTACTCCATTGCTTGCTCGCTAGCACCCCCACAGAGTTCATTTTTTAAACATTTTGTTATGCACTATACCCTAACCTGACGATGTTGGGCTTCAAGTTCTGAGTATAAGCGTGACAAAAGACCCAACTTCTACATCTAAACTCCTAACCCTAACCCTTTTATTTTACAGTGCAACCCAGACAGTGAGCCAGAAGCTGCAGCCCACCCCAATAATCCAAGTACATCAGTATGATGTTTGTGCAACCACGCTGTCGTCTCCTGCCAACCCCCTTGCGCTCAAGTTATTTAACCACAAAGTTTGGGCTATGGCTTTTTGTCATCATGGGAATATTTCACCCTTTTACCACAGGACCAACTTGTGCTCTAGAAATAACCTCACACATTAAGTACTATTACATTGGTAGAGATTCAAGTGTGACCCTTAATTGTGAGTTTGTCTTTGCTTCTGAGAACTGGGAACATATCGAGATAGAGTGGAACATTTTGCCTCAAAATAGAGAGCAAGATGACAAGATCATTATCTGGTACACTGGACCCATGATATATAATAATTTATATGGTCCTTTAAGGGGTAGGGTCCACTTCACATCTCTTCATCCCCAAAATGGCATTGCTTCAATAGCAATCACTGATCTGAAGCTTACAGATACAGGCACTTACCAATGCAAGGTGAAACACTCAAGCCTGAACCGAAAACCTGAACTCGGGATCATTAACATTATCCTGTCAGTAATGGAGAGGCCAAGTAAGCCAGTATGTTACATTGAAGGTGAACCTGTGGCAGAAAAAGATCTGAGGCTGAGATGCAGATCCTCAGAAGGTACTCCCCCTCTGGATTACAGATGGTCAAAGACAAGTGGAAACCAGATGTTGCCTCGTAATGCCATTGTTGACACTATACAAGGTGATTTGTATTTGGATGAGATCACAGAGAATGACTCTAGAACCTACCTCTGTACGGTTGAAAGCCTTGTTGGAAAAAAGGAGTGTGAGCTTATACTCAGTTTCACATCACCACTGACAATTGCAAATGTCAAAAATGTTACCAAATGTCAACCCAAATGTCAGAAACGTTCCTGTTTGTCGCTCTGACAAACGGGAACACCGACACCCCATTAAAATGTATGCTAAATGTCAAAATTTAAGGGTCAATTCTGTTCCTTATATTTTGACATTCGGCATACATTTGACTGGGGGGTCGGTGTTCCCAAATGTCAACAGCTAGTATATGCATTTGAATAGGCTGGAACCAGTTCAGGATTGAAGAGGAGCCTCTCTTATGAAACATATTTCAATTTCACATTGATAAGTCAACATCAATTCATTATTTTGTCTTTGACATTTGGGAACACTGACCACCCCATTCAAAGGCATGCTAAATGTCAAAATGTAAGGGTCAATTCTATTCCTTATATTTTGACATTCAGCATACCTTTGAATGGAGTAGTCAGTGTTCATGTTTGTCACTGTGACCAAAAGAGCTTTAAAAACCAAAAAGGGGTTAAGGCACCTACTTTTTTTTTTTAGGGTTAGAAAGGGGAAAAGGAAGGAGAAAAAAAGAAAAGGAGAATCGGAGATAAAGGGGTGGTGTCGTGGCTATGACTAATCAACCCCGTGCCAGCTAGGCGTCTTCTACCCGAATCCCCCCTCACATTCTCCCCCACAAGATCAGTAGCAGGAAAGGAGAGAGGGGGGAGGGGAAAAAACCCTTTTTCATAAGCAACCATTATACGGGTCTAAGTTTTGAGTCTTTCAGGGACTGTTCCAGGAATCAAGGAGGAGAATTCTGAAGAATCCACAGGTAAGCAATTTCCAGGGTAAGTGGTGGATAAGATCCAGAAGAGGAGACCGGTAGGACCAGTAGAGGCTATCAGGTAGGGATAATTTAAATTGAGTAGGTTAATTTTAAGAAGTATTCCGGTCATCCATATTGTAGAATTAGCTGTAATTGTGGTAATAATTGTCTACAGTTCATAGCAAAATCAGGGTAAAATTGGGTAACTTCAGAACCGGGGTGTTTTTTCTCTCCTTTAGCAAATGCTAATTATGAGAGAATTCCCTCATCATCTCTAGAAATCCAAATACCCTTTATTTCAGTACAGAAAAAAATCACAAAAACCCAACATAGGGAGAACAGGTAATCAAAACAGATAAGTATATTAACAATTTATATAAAGAACGAACTTTCCTTAAACAACAAAATTACTAACATGGATGACCATAATACTAGGATAAGTTAATATCGTGGTCTATTTAGGAAATAGTTCTAGTTTCGGTCATTAAGGCCGTTGGGGTATTCCGTACCCAGTCTTTGAAATTCCGCTTTAGTCTGTAGTTTGATCGAGATGTGAATGTGGAGTAGGTAGTAATAAGAGGGATCAGTTGTTTTGGTGAATCTTGTGGATTCAACCCTCTTTGCCATTGATCATTGATCAAGGCATCTCGTCTTACTTGGCGTAAGAAAGATCTTGAGTATCCCCTTTTCCTTAAAGCCCTGAAGAGAGTCTTTTCAGCCAGGATCCGGTCAGAGGTTCTGGTGCAAATCCGTCTGAACCGAAGGAGTTGGGATTTCAAGATACCCTTCAAGGTATGTCGAGGATGAAAACTGCTTTTATGAAGCAGGGCATGTGTGTCCGTAGGTTTAACGAAGACTTTAATGTCTAGGGAACCTGTAGCAGCAAAATCCGGGCCCTTGAATGTAGTAGTGTCAAGAAAGTCAATGCTGTTGCGGTCCAGCACCGGTTTAATCCTGACTGAAGGGTGGTGGGAGTTCAGTGTAGTGATGAAGATATCAAAATCTTCTCGAGAGTGTGGCCAAACTCCCCACACAACGTCAAGGTAGCGTAGATATTGGGATGGAAGGAGACTGCACTTGGAGAAGGCAGTTTCTTCCCAATGAGACATATAAATATTGGCATAGGCTGAGGCGAAGCACTTGCCCATCGCAGTGCCCTTAATCTGCAGAAAATATTAATTGTTGAACTGAAAGCCATTTTGGGAGAGACTAATGTGTAGGAGTTCAAGCAATTCTGCATCGGGGCGGTGGTTGTCAGGGTATTTCTTCAGACATTCGGAGACTGCTTGCATTCCAGCCAGGATGTCAATATTCGTGTAAAGACTTTCCACATCCAGGGAGAAGAGGAGGCAAGATTCCTGCAAGGACATGGATTTCACCTTGGAGACAAAATCGTTTGTATCCTTGACGTAGCTTTGGTGTTTCATAGATAAAGGAGTCAGAAAGTGGTCAATCAATTCCGCCACTCGGTAACTTTGGTAACGGAGGGATCCGGAATGGAGTTGGCCAAGTATTAGGGGGTTTGTGTATTTTGGGAAGGAGATAAAAGTACCTAGGTCTTGGGTTGGGATCTCCCCTCTGGTATTTGATCTGGGTTGGTGTAAAGGAGTTGGAAGCGGCTAAAGAGTCAAGGATGATAGAAATCTGTTCAGCCGAGGTAAGGTAAATAGGTTCGTTCAACTTTTGGTAGTTGGTGTCGTCATTGAGTTGGCGATAGGCTTCTGTTAGATAATCAACCCTATCCATGATGACTGCAGAACTGCCTTTGTCCGCAGGCTTGATGACAATAGAGTTATCGGTTCGTAGTAGGGCTGGGCGATATGGACCAAAAATCATATCTCGGTATTTTTAGGCTGAATGGCGATACACGATATATATCTCGGTATTTTCTACGAAGTGGGCTAAATGTTCAGTTGTAAGTAGGGCTGGGCGATATGGACAAAATCAAATATCACAATATTTTTGACCAAATACCTCGATATCGATATTGCGACAATATTGTAGGGATGACTATTGGTGCTTTCACAAAATATTTACACAATGAGATTTTTGATAAATAATCATCAGTAATGTGGATATAATGACTAAGTGGGTAAAGGCAAATAATAGAACAGCTATAACAGTCTGGTAAGTTCAGAAAATGACATCACTTTACTGTAATGCAGCCTTTAAAACCAGGAAAAGACACTTATGCCATATCACGATATTACGATATCCAAAATCTAAGATATCTAGTCTCATATCACGATATCGATATAATATTGATATATTGCCCAGCCCTAGTTCGTAGTTGCAGAAGAGTCTTTTCCTCTTCCTTGGTTAAGTTGGATTTTTCCTGAGGAATCTCCATTTTAGAGATATCAATAATATCTTCATCAATTAGGGTGAGTAAATCCAAAGGCATGTCCTCCGTGTTAGGTTCCCATACAGAAGGGATATAGAAAGGTGGTCGTTCTTCCTCATCCGAATTTGGGCCGAAGTAGGCAGACAATTTTAATCTTCTGTGGTAGTGTGACAGCTGAACCGCTAAAGATCGGCATTTTCCCCTATTTGTGTTCCAGGTAGAGACAAAGGATAAGCCTTTCCTCAGAAGACTTTTTTGTGGGTCCGTTAGGGGAAGATGGGAGAGATTGACAATTTCTTTATCCCCCATATCATGGATCTTTAACGGTTTACTTATTCTAAAAAAGACTTCCAGTGTTGCCAGATGAGGTTTGCCGTATGGGGAGTCCAATGGACGTCATCGGGGCCAGTGTAGAATTGGTGTCGAGGTAGTCGAGGGATTGGATTTGGTGTTTGTCTGATTAGTTGGTTCAGTACCCGAATATTCTTCCTAAAACGAGCAGGAAGGTGGTCCACAAAGTTCAAGACCGGGATGAAGATTTCGGCGTTAGGAAAGGTTGCAGTTGCAGCATTCAGGAGCCCCCGAAGTTGCTTGTCCAGAAAAGAAGCATTGCCTTGCTCTTTATTGTTAAGTCCAAAAGATAGGAGGACTTTTCTGAGTTCTGGAGAAGTTGGGGTCCTGTGTCGAAGGTGTTGAGGTAGGGAGTTCTCCAGAAGAGGGTTAAGATCTAAGGTAGGTGGATGTGTTAGTGCTTCAGGGGCCAAGGTGGGTTTGGACAAGTCCGCTGGTATTTCTGATGTTCTCAGTAAAGGCCACAATTCACGATGTCTGTTGTTGTGGAGATCAGACTGTGGGTTGGGGGCCACAGTGACAGATTGGTTATAAAGCGTGGTAAGGGTTAGGTTAGGGTTAGGTTAAGGTTAGGGTTAGGTTTAGGCAAGTAGTGGTTATGGTTATGGTTAGGGTAAGTCTCCAGGAAATGAATGTAAGTCTATGTAAATACCCCAAAAGTGACATAAGTGAGACTGTGTGTGTGTGTGTGTTTTAATTGACTTCCTGTCTGTGGTCACATGACCTGTCCCCCCAGGCCATTACCATTCCATCACAGCGCTATGACAACAACGTCACTAGTAGAGAGAGAGAACCCTAACCCCGAGAGAGACAGAGAGACACAGAGAGAGAGAGAGAGAGAGACAGAGAGAGAGAGAGAGACACACAGAGTCACAGACAGAGAGACCGAGAGAGAGACACAGAGAGAGACAGAGAGAGAGAGACACACACACACACACACAGAGAGAGAGAGAGACAGAGAGAGATACTGAGAGAGAGAACTTATAAACAAAACTAAATGCTTCCAAGACCTTAAAACAAATTACAATTTGGCCCAGAATCTGATCAGAATCAAACAGCCCAGACAGAGGAAGCTGCTGACGATGTACAGACTCAGTGACCACCAGCTAGCTGTAGAGACGGGCAGGCACAGAAGAACCTGGCTGCCAAGAGAAGAAAGAGTGTGTGTGCACTGCAACTCAGGAGAAATAGAAAGTGAAGAACACTTCCTTCTCTCCTGTACCAAGTATGAACACATCAGGAACACATACTTCTCAAAAATCTCTGAAAGAATAGAGAACTTTCAAAATCTCAGTATCAACGAAAAAATGTGTCTCTGCTTGGAGAAAATGTTGAAACAGTAGAACTCTGTGCTCAGTATGTGATGTCATGCCATAATCTAAGAAACACATCGTCTCTTTCTCAATATGCGTTCTTATCTGTACTTGTGTTCTTGTGTCCTTGTGAAACGTCATTAGTCGCAGCCGAAGTACTGTCCCAATACACAAGTTCGCATTTCGCCAAGAACGGTTAAAATTCAAGTGTTCTTGACACGCCCATTTTACTGAGGATGCATTGGTTGGTAACTCGTATGAACTTGTCAACACAAATCTCCCAGCATTCATTTCGGCATTCAAGCGAGCAGCGGGAAGCAGCAGAGGCCAACAACGGTACGTTTTTTTTGTACAATTTTCGTATGCTATTTCATCACTAAATTCACTTCTGAGAATGTTTGAGGCGAGAAATCAACTGTGTAGATTTCAAATATTGGCAGTTTTACGAAAATTGATGCCGATTCGAAAATTTGCTCCAACGTTTTCGGAGTTGAGAAGCTCCACAAACCAGCTCAGCTGGCTAGCTAGCCGGCCAGTCTGCTCACAGACCCGTCTTGTTTCCTTTTCCTCCTGCCCCACAGTCACGACACAGACTACTGCAGACAACCCAGCAGACGAGAATGGCAGAGGAAAGCCAGGCCCACAACTGTAAGATATTTTTAATTTTAGTACCACTGTTATTCAGTCATTAATTTTTGAGAAAATGTAAGTAGTTTAGTAGCTAGTAATCTCGTATAGCGTATCTCTGGTAAGCAGTACTACTACTACTGCTGTTATACTGTCATTACATTCTGAGTAATGTTGTAACAAACTTAAATCAAGGGACATCTGAGGAAACCAGGGCGCTTATTGAATGGCGCCCCGCCAGTGAGACCCTCTTCACTGGTCGGAGGAATTCCTCCAAAAATGGATGGGAGTGAGTATGCTTTTTGTGTGTTTGTGTGCCAGGGGTGGTGGTACTGCCATGCACACCGAAGTGCAATACTGCCTTCATACTAAATTTCTGAATTGTCATACCATAACTACATCATAATCAATAGTCTCTGTCAGCTTGTGTGTTATTCACTGTAATATCTCTGTCAGCTTGTGTGTTATTCACAGTAATATGATGTTTAAGTTGTCCTCTTTTTTTTCCGCTTTGTCCAGAGTCTTCGTGAACAAGTCTGGCCTGCCTATAACAGCCAAACAGGCCATGAAGAAGTGGAACAACCTCAAGGAAAAATACAAGGTAACCTACCATTGTATCTACTTTTCAGCAATGAAGTGGTAGGGCATGCCTGAGACTAATTTAAGATAGGTTTGCCAAGTTAATATGCAACTATTTTGACTAGTGGAGAAAACTCATTATACAGACGCAATGGGCAAGGACAAATAACTTATAAAACACTAGGTGTTCTAAAATTGTAAACTAAACTACATATCCTAACTTTTGTTATTTCTTAAGTGTGGAATTCATCAGCTCAAAAAAGTCAAGCTGGAAACAAATATTGGTATTACACAATGTTTTTGGCATCAGTATTTCAGCTTCCCCCATTATTGCAAGACATCTTAAAGTAACTGTTGTATAATAACTTGACATGAAGTGAATTTAAGCAGGATAGCGTTGCAACAAACACATATTAGACAACATTTGTGAAGCCATTCAAATCAGTCCCCTTTTGGGACTGCAAATATGTTCAACAATAGCTTTCACAGCGTTCATTCATTAATACGTTATTTTTTAGGAACTTAGGGATCCTCCGACAGGGATAGGTGTGGAGGCGGGTGGGGTGACTGCTGCCACCTGGCAGTGGTACAGTCTAATGGATGCTGCACTCCAGGGGCAGCACTCAATAAGTCCGCCTCTGGTAGTTGCAGCAAATATGACTGCCACTACAGGTGGTGTTGTCACCTCCCCGTCCTCTGCACCTCCCAAAGAACGGGCCAACCCGCCACCAAAGAAGAGGGCCAGGGTCAGTGAGGAGCTCCTGCATTGCAACAGGCAGTGGCAAGGGAAGAGGCAAGGGAGGCAGCAGCCTCTGACAGCGCAGAGAGATACTTGTCTCTCTTTGAGAGACTTGTAAATAAATTATAAATTATAACATAACTTTTAAAATCAGATGTAATATTTCAGTTCATAGTTATTGTCATAGTTATTTTTTGTTGTATTTGCTTTTCTTACATTAATAAATATTTAAGAAATTGAGTTTCAGTCTGTATGGTAGATAAATAAATATAATGGCACCATCAGCAGTATCAAATGATAGTCTTGACTGATGTGATCAATTGTAAGACTGAGTGGTTGGAAATTTGCTGGATGAAGGGGGTAGGCCTACAGCATCACTGTTACACTGTTTGGGGAGAATCCTGTTATTCATGTTTTATACCTTAACACTTCTATCTACTATATCGTATTTATTCTGTTTATTACCGACGGTAGCTGCTAACATTGCCCGGTCCATCTTTGATCTTAATACAGTAGTTATTTTACCTTAATTCTTTATTCTTGTTTAAATCTAATGTGAACCACAAACAATAGCCTTTACCGGGGTTTTTTTTCCCGCCGCTCATGATGTACAGAAAATTCTTGGCTCGTGAAACTTAGAAGCACTTTGAAAAAATAAAAATAAAAAAATAAATAATAATAATATTAATAAACAACAGAAGCAGTATGAAGGGGGACTGTTGTTGCTTTATTATTATAAATAGACATTACATTGTTAGTGTACAGTTGTGGTACATCAGCTGAGCTTAGAGTATCGCGCAACACCAATTGTTTTGGGCGATAAAGCCTGGCTGTTACTTTGGAGCACTGCAGGCGGCCTCTGTGCTGGGGGTATTGCGCAATACTCTGGGGGTATTGCGAAATACCAGCAAGAACACATCGTCTCAAACTGTCAACATCGTTCTGTGTGCTCGCGACCTTGCGAGTTCATTCTTCCAAGAACGACTAGCAAGAACGTTCTCCCCAAGAACACAAGTCCGTTCTTTGCATTCTTGGGTTTGAGAAACAGCCATCACCTCTGTAAACTCTTTTTTGCTTTTTTTTTTTTTGGTAATCATCACTGTTATTGTTGTTACTGTCCAGAAATATTCTGTGATGAATCTATATATTTAATATGCAGTTTATTTCATTTTACTTTATTTCTATCTCATTTATGTTTGAATCTATGCTTTGGCAACATGTGCACATGTACGTCATGCCAATAAAGCTCCTTGAATTGAATTGAATTGAATTGAATTGAGAGAGACACAGAGAGAGAGAAAATTCCGGAATTCAACCCACTGAGCAGCAGCATCTAGGATGAGCTCCTGAAAATTATCAAAATTTGAACTGAAAAAGTTGGACAATGTGAACCAGACTTTTCAAAAGAGGACTCTAAAGAAGAGGTAATTGTGTTACAATAGAAAACCTTAAGAAAGAAACAATATTCTGGATTAATATTCAACTTTATGAACTGAGAAACAGCTAGCTAGCTACAGCTTTTTCAACTGTCAACTGTCAACTGCTACTGATACAAACATTCTATAGAGGCAGATAGCTACAGATTTGCCAATATCAAGTTAGCCTAGCTTTTCATAGCGGATGTTTCTGAAGAAGACGGAAGAATATCAGTAAAGGGACATCATCAAGTACTTCAAGAACAGATTTTGTATATTTTGTGACAATCTGATTACATATTAATCAAGAAAGGCAAGCCAAAAGCTAGCTATCTTTGACAGTGAAACTGCAGGCAAACAGTTGCCATGGAAACCAAAAAACAAGCAGCTCAGAGCAGCACTACACACAGAGAGGAGAGTAGAGAAGTTGTGTATCCTGCGAAGTACACAAGCGAAACTTCGCGAGAAAAATACAAGCAGAAAATCCTCCAAGAAAAGTGGAGACTGAAGGGGAGTATGGCACAGCTGGAACTGGACTTTACTGAATTCAGGGAAGCGCAAGCCAGGTTCTCTGACACCTTCGACCTCAAACTGCAGCAGCTGAAAGAGGAGCTTGAGTTGTCAAAAAAAGACAAAGAGAGCACCACCACAGAGCTGAGGACGAGCCTAGAGGAACTGAGGCAGGAGAACCATGCACTCCGTACTCAGCTGGCCAAGATAAAGGAGGACACAGGAAAGAGGGAGAGAGAAGTCACTAAACAGCTCCAACATCTGAAGGAGCAACTCTCAGTTACACCAACACTGACACATGCAGGAACTCAGACAACACCTGCTGGTTCCCACAGTGCTGCTGCTCCACTCTCTCTGCACAGCCCCCAACAAACCAACTTACTGGTGCCTCCTGAGTGTTCCATTGTCACCCAGCCTATCCCAGCAACACAGCCTGCACCCAGCCCTGAACCCAGCCCTGTCCAGTCTTCTGCCACCCAGCCTGTCCCAGCAACAGTCTGGACTCGGCTCTGAACCAAGCCCTATCCCAGTAACACAACCTGCACCCGGCTCTGACACCCCTCCTCATGTGATATACGACACCAACATGGAGATCAGCAGAGGATGTGCTGCCCTCCCCAATGTGCACCTGGCCCACCACCCCACTATCAGCACCTGGGACCTCTATGATGGACTCCATCTACACAAGGAAGGGATGAGGATCTTTGCAAAGACCCTCAAAGATGTGGCTCTGGGACGCAGTCCTTCCGTCCCCCCCCTCAACAGGAGCCCTAGAGACCAGCCCCGACCCCCCCTCCATCACCACCCCAGGCTCATCCCCCACGCTACGAGTAGACACAGTGGCTCAGTCTGGACCACAACTACCCAACACCCCTCTATGATCCCCCAGTCCCCCCACACCCTTCACAACACAACAGTGAAGCACAGACAGAGGAGACCACCTCCACCCCGCCTCACCCCTGGCCCCCAAACCCCTTCACAGCAACAGCAGCAGAACCGTGCTACAGCCCCCCCACCCCCCCCGACCACCTCCCCAACTACAGCAGCAGAGCTATACAACAGCTCCTTTTTCTTGCCCCCCTCCCCAACTACAGCAGCGAAGCTATGCAGCAGCTGTAGCCCGGCCTTCCCCAGCCACCTCAGAGCTTGGAGAGATCAGGGAGATGCTGCACACCTTGTGCACCCGGCTCCTGTCAAGCTAAGACATTCAGAACACTCTCCTACTTAAGTAATAGATTAGAACATCGTAGGACAGTGTTATCATTACTGTCATTATTATTGTTATTATTATTATTTTATAGTCATAGTGCAATGGTAGTATTTAGTGAGAGTAGCAGCATAACCCTCCATAGAACTCTTGTTAAGTTATCTAGTATTTATACAGTATAGATATTTTCACATCTGTCACATCTTATAGGTTCATTTTGGTTGTCTTGATTCGTTCATTTCACATAAGCTGCTGGAACATCCAGGGCCTCCATGCTTTGACCTTTGGGCTTAAGAGTGGAAACCCTGAATTTCTGAAATCTATTGAAGACATTGATATTATTGTGCTGACGGAAACATGGGCTGTGGCCGGAATGGATCACTATCTACGTTTTAGGGCACTCATACGTACGTCAGACATTTTTTGTTAGTGTCCGAATCGCAAAATGATATTGTGGAATGATTTTGAGGGCACTACACATTTCCCACAATGCACTGTAATATCTAGTGAACAAGGCTGGTCACTAAAACGGCGAAAGTATACCAAAATGCATTGCAAGTCTGTCGTACCTGGTCGTTGCCAAGCAACGCAGTTATAACCCTTTTGGCTTCATAAAGATGGCATCGACTTCACCAAACCTCGTCTACAAATGTAAATAAGCTTTTTTGGTAGCCAAAAGATGCAAGCTATTCTAAAGATGTTTTCTTTTAACTACTAAGTTAATTCATAATGAATTATAAGTGCAAGTTGTGTTAACGCTTGAGTTAGCATTAGTTAACGCTAACGTTAAGGCCATTTGTTTAGTCTCTAACTAACTTAGCTATAATTGGTAAGCAAGTTATACGGTACATAGCTTATTGTAACATACTTTTTGTCAAAAACGTGAAGGAAACCGCACACCTAAGTGCTGGCTGTGTGAAAGTAACTAAAACGGAAAGTAACGTTAGCCGCACACAAAACTCTGATGCATATTTATTCAACGATGTTGCCATATTAAGCGTTTTCTGACCGTTGACCGTTGGTGATTAATATTCTATGCATCAGAGATGTGAGGCTAAAGTTACTTTTAAACATTGAACAAAAAGTTCGGAAATTTGTGTTTGGTAGATTATTTCTCTGTTGTAACAATGCTTCTTGGCAATACATTTTATACCGTTGTTTATACAGCTGAGTATGTGGGTTGCGCTCATGAAAAATTAGCCAAATCTTCTCTGCCAATGCCAAACAGCTTATTCTGCTGTTGCTATTGACTCTTGTTTTGAGCTTCCGGTACCCCCAGGTGCTGACAATCAGGTACCTGTTTGGCACCTGCACTGGAACCTGAACATGTGGAGGAACGTTATGTTCAGCGATGAGTCCAGATTCTGCCTACGGAAGTTGGATCGTAGGGTCAAAGTGTGGAGAAGACGGGGAGAACGCTATGCTGATTGCTGCACCGATAGAGTAACACCTTTTGGTGGAGGCCGTGTGATGGTGTGGGGCGGCATCTCCATCACTGGAAAAACAAGGCTTGTCATCATTGGAGGCAATCTCAATGCAGAGAGATATCGAGATGAGATTCTGCAACCGGTGGCAATCCCATATCTCCACAGTCTGGGACTGAACTCCATCCTCCAAGATGACAACGCTCGCCCCCACAGAGCGGGGTTTATCAGAGACTACCTCCAGAATTTGGGAGTAGAGAGAATGGAATGGCCTGCCAACAGTCCTGACCTCAACCCAATTGAACACTTATGGGATCAGCTTGGGCGTGCTGTTCGTGCTAGAGTGACCGACACAACCACGTTGGCTGACTTGCGACAAATCCTGGTTGAGGAGTGGAATGCCATCCCACAGCAGTGTGTGACCAGGCTGGTGACCAGCATGAGGAGGAGGTGCCAGGCTGTTGTGGCTGTGTATGGTTCTTCCACACGCTACTGAGGCTCCTGACTGTTTGTTAAATGAATAAATTGTAAAATTGCCAATATGTCTTGTTTCTTCCTTGTTACTGATAGACTTCAATCATCCAATCCACCAAACAACACCAAACAAGAGTCAATAGCAACAGCAGAATAAGCTGTTTGGCATTGGCAGAGAAGATTTGGCAAATTTTACATGAGCGCAACCCACATACTCAGCTGTGCTGCTCATCCCACAAATGCATGTTCCTTACAAATGAGGCACCATTTAAAAGGGAAATAAACAGGCTTTCCAACAGTATAAAATGTATTGCCAAGAAGCATTGTTACAACAGAGAAATAATCTACCAAACACAAAGTTCCGAACTTTTTGTGCGATGTTTATTTGTTTTAGATTGTTTTATATTTGTAAATATTCTCATCTCATGTATATGGTGTAATATGTATTGTACATACTGAGACCAATTTATTGTAAATGTACATATATTTGATCAAATAAATACCAATATATACGTAAATATATACATTATGAGATTTCAGACTATATAGCATTATCAATACCAGATTTATGATTCACCACACAATCAGGAATCTGAAGACACATTAAATGTTTGACTAGTCTATGTTCCAATGTAATACCCATGATTTCTCTTTTATTCCTGTATTATATAAATAATAAATATAATAAATTATTTTGAAATACAGCATTACTTCCATTTCCATATATACATGTCAGTTCAGGTTGACAATTTGAAATATTCTGTATGTTAAATTGATATGACATTATACAACTTCTGAATCTCAATGAAATTGATACTGAAGTGACAACTTAATCATTAAAAAAAAAAAAAAAAATTGTTTTCTATAACTGATACACATAAAAGCATTATAGGTAGCTGTAGACTTAAACTGTCCAATACAAAAGATAAAATTACCAAAATGCTAAACTTATGTTACATAAGCTGCGCAACATCACAAACATGAAATGTTTTACTTTTTTAAAAAGTGAGCTTTTTTGTTCATGTTGAAGTCAATGATTGAATGCTTAACTGCAATAGGTGAATATGAAATGCTGGTTAGCTGATGACGAGTAAGATCCCAATTTAAAACCTTGGGACAACATCTATGGTTACTGAAATTAAGCTGCCATGGTTTCAGCAGTGAGAGAAGTGGTACACTTTTACGTCACCTACCTTCGTTCTGATACTATTTGTGACCAGCGGTCGATCCAGTGGCCCTATTTGTAGCCTACAGTCTGCGTAGCTATGGATCCACGATCCATCTTATCTTTATTTTTTCATTTATTACTATTATCGCTGGAACGAATTATTAAATATCCAACGATAATAATAATTTAATAATAATTATATTTAATTATATAATAATTATTATCGTTGGAACGAAAAAATAAAGATGATGATTTATAAGATATATAGGCTACATTAGCCTAAATAAATTTGTTTTTTTTTTATGGAAAAAAAAATAAAAAAGATAATTAAACCTAATAATATTTTATAAACGAAAGATGGATCGTGGATGAAATGATCACCATAGCTATGCAGACTGTAGGCTACAAATAGGGCCACTGGATCGAACATTGGTCACAAATAGTATCAGAACGAAGGTAGGTTGACCGTTGAGATTGTAGCCTACTACCCGGTGAATAGTATTTAAAACAAATAGTTACAGATATTTCTGATCAACAGGAAACAAGTGTTTTTTATTTAATAGCTACAGTGATGTCAATTTAAATGTCTTGATCCCTACCGTTTTGACGGTAAAATCAGCCTAACGTTACTTCCGTTAAAGTTAGCTAGCTTAGGGTTAACGTTAACCGGCTTTCGCCGGCATCACCTACAGACCTCTTCAGCGGGAGACATGAACAAAACTGTCACTGTCTCCTTTGTAGTAGAATTGTATTTGTATAGCCTATTATTGCTGTAAGCCCTTTATTGAAATAGCCTATGTTTTTCTTTTTTTTTTTTGTTTGTTTGTTTTTCTATTAGAATGGCTCTCCAAGCGGTACTCAGTTCCAGTTCCTCGACCCCAGTGGGGAAGTGAATCTAATTCCATCCAATGTACTGTAATTATGCAGTAATTCCATGCATATTAATTAACAGCCTAAATTCACCACTTTGACTTGTCCATTTTTCCTTGGGTGAACTATAGTTCCGCTATCGTGTGCCCATTGCCCAGCCTTACTGTTCAAAATCATGATGAATATTTTTATTCTTTGAAAATAAATGCCTGAAATGTATTGTCCATGCTAATTTTTCCATGCAGAGGACTATGAGGAAGCTAAGCGCTGGGCGAAGCACTTTGAGGAGCAATCCTCTGTTGAATCAGAACCAAAGTCCAGAAAAAGAGTGCGTAACCCTCGCTACATTTCTATCTCCAGTGATGAAGGCAATTTTCTTGAATACATATTTTGGTATTCATTTTCACTTTTTTCCCCCTAAATTCAGGCGGTGTTCAGGCCCATGGTGAGCCGTATTGCTGTGTGTGTATGTGTGTGTTAAAATAATTGAAATGATCCATGTATGTCATCCATGAATGTATTATATCTGCCTATACCTCAGGAATTTCATTACTTAACTTTAAAGCACCCAATGACCACTTAGAGTAACTTATAATCACATTATAATGCATTATAACAGTGATTATAATGCATTATAAAATGATTACAATGTATTACAACTATGAGAATTATAATGCACTATGATCCTTGCAAAAAAAATGTCCGTGAGTGACCATCAATTATGAAGTATTATGATACTTGACCTTATAAGTCATTATAAAATGCTTTATAATGTGTTATGATTATTGTTATAAAGCATTAGGAATATTTATGAATGCTTATAACTATAATTATACAGTGCTATAAGCAGATTATAACGCATTATAAGTATGTTTATAATGCATTATAGACATGGGCGTCATATTTCATTACCCAGTTTGTCTACATGCATTTTAACAAACACAAATGCAAGTGATGTATAATCCAAGTGATAACTCTGATAACCTTATAATGAATAAACAAAGAAAAACAAAAATAAAGAATATTGTGAAACAAAGTACACCTAATAGAATAAGTTGACACAATTTTTCCTGTCTGGACTGACTGTAATACTCAGTACAATACTGTGAAGTACACTGAAGGGTATAAATTTCCCCTTCCCCAAATGAATGGTTAAGTGATGGATTTGCTAATGAATGAATTGGTCACATGAGCACAATATAGGCCCATTTACTTTCCACCCAAATGATTTGTTGAACAGAGTAGTACCAAGGCCTGAAAATGTTACAGAAAATAATACATGCCAAAAACATCTTTGGCAGAGTTCTCTACATTTGGCGCAACAGCTCAAGTGGACACAAGATCAGAGTAAAAGGTAGATATGGATATTATATGGAAACAGCTCTTTGCTCATAGACAGATATTTGCAGTTGTTTGTAGAGGAAATTCAGTTTTGTGAGAAGTGTAAGGGTGTAACTACTTTTAGCCACGACTCTGTTTATATCCAGAATTTCAGAAAGGTAGTACTGCAGCAGCTTGCCACAATCACTGACACCCAGAAAGACATCATACAGATGTTAAGGAGGCTCAAAATCCACGAGTCTGATGGTTTAAAGGGAATCACTGCTGGATGCGGTTGAACCTGCAAAATCAGAGGATGAGCTGCAGGTCTTGGAAAACCAGCTGAAGGATAAAGAACATCAGAGGAAGATGGTGAATAACTGCAGTGCATAAGATGTTTTTTTTTCCTTTTAAAATGTATTGACACTCAAGTGTTTCTCCTACAATTGCACTGGCATAGTAAAAGTGCCAGGCTAAGGTAAGCCACTCCCAAACCTACTCTCCAGTAGAATTTAGTACTAATTGGCATTGGCAGTGAAAATGAGGCTGAAGTGCTGCAACACTCAGGTGACTTTACCCGGCTTCAGTGTAGCTGCACGATGTGACAGACAGGGGGCATCTGGATGGGGCGTTTGGAAGAACTTCTGCAAGGTGTTCCTCATGATGCCCCTACTATTGTCTGTGGTGACTTCAATACTGACATTTTACACCAACTAAATGACAATCAAACACCAGCACTGGCCGGATACCAGCAGGTCATATCCGAGGCAACACATTCTGCTGGATCACACAGGAGCTTGCTGGATCACCTGTATGTACGGACCTGCACAGTACACCAAAATATACCGAAATATGTCGACAGCACCGTGCTGTCGACATATTTCAGCAATCAGAAACTGACCTTCGTGCAGATTGTGTGATGAGGCTGATGCCCAGCAGTCTACATATTGGGTTGCATATCCTGCTTTCAGTCATTAAATGTATCAAATATTGATTATTATCAACATACACGAATACCGCTTCAATGAACACATTTTCATGTGTGTATGACACATATATGGCGCATATATTGCAAAAATATGTATTGCAATTGGGCATTGTTGATTTTCTCAATGTGAAATTTTCTTTTTATTTTGTTTACATTTTGCATATTTTCAGGCTTCAGATGAAGTATATCAAATAGAGCCTGACCTACACCTGAAACCAATGCAGTTTGGCCTATGAAAAAATCGCTTTTGTAATGCGCCTATGTTCAAAATTATCTGAGCAGATGAATATATATTCATGTCAGAAAGAATGTCATATACGTACCTGCTAAATATATGAATATTTATATTTTATTTGATATTCTTGTTACATTTACCATAAATAGTGCTGAATCTTTCCATCTTGAATTTGCCTTTGTTTTGAGTAAAGCATTTGATCATACAGAAAAGTGCCTATTTTGTGTGAAATGTGCAATATGGTTGAAAGTTACTGCCTGGTACCTGCTGGTGCCCAGACTAAATTAGCCATTATTTTTATTTAATTAAGATTAATAACTCTAAAAATAACCCCAAATTAATAAATATTCCTCCAGGGCAGATTTCGCCAATATTAAAGCTGCATGCCTTAACTATTGTTATATTCCATTATTACCCATAAAATATCCAAAATGGAAAGAAACAGTTACGGCATACTGATGTATGTAACTATTTTTATATCACTAAATAAAGTCTGTTCATTCTCTGTGTCTGCGGATACAAGTTGGCGTGAACTGACTTAACGGCAGAAAGTCAAACCAAACCAGGAAGACCACCAAAAGCTACTCTCCATCTGTTTGAATGAACACCCAGTCAAGATTTTATGAATCAATTTATTCATTTTTGATTACAAAAAATCATTTTGTTTTGGCTTATGCTGAGACTATCAAAAATGAACTTGTACTAAACAAAATACTAAAACAACTACATCATGGGAGCGTATCTAAATTATGTTCCCAGGGCCCTATGTTTAACCCTAACCCTAACTAACCATATTAGGCGAATACAGAGCTGGGGAATATCTTTTTCAGGTTCCCATTATGTGCTAGAGCTGGGGAACATAGGACCGTTTGTCATGTTCCCATTATGTGCCATATAAATCTGGAGAACATAGGACCCTGGGAACTGCCTGTTCCCCAAACTCTAGGTGAAAGAGAACCTGCTGCATCCTGATTTTAGCAAGGTGCTTTTTTAACAGGAGTACGCCTCAAGGCAGGCTTCAGGCTCGGGAGGAAGAGCTGCTCCTCAAGTGTGGGGGTCATTTTGGGGTGGGTTGCTTTGGGCAGTGGAGGTGATCTGAAGCTGCTGCTATTTTGTGGAGGTGCTGGAAACAGGGACCTGCACTACCTCAAGGAGCTGCATCTACTCGGGCGGTCGTCCTCTGCCAGGGATCCCACTCTTTTCTAGAGATCATTTTCCAGGACTTTTCCAGGACATGTTCAGTGATGATCTAGCTGGTATGACAGACAGGGATTGCGCCATACACTAATATGTTCCTATCTGTGGAAGTCTGATTTAAAAGACGTGCAGTCTATGGCTATAATGTACTGTATCTATGACATCATCTCTTACATGCTTAGAAATTACTGTTGTTTTTTAATTTCTTGCCTTGTTTTAATGCTGTGTTTTAAATTGTTATTATATTTTTTATTTTTTCTGGTATTCCATCATTGTATTTTATTTATTTTTTTGTTTCTTTTGGAAAACCCTTTGTGCTCTATGCTTGGCAAGAGTTATGTAAATAAAATTTATCATTATTATGAATTTATAACCTGAATCCTTTTTTTCTTATGAATTATGTTAACCATTGCTGCCTGAACACCAACAATAGCCTGAACACCAATAACACAAATAGTAGCCTACAATTTTGCCTACTGACAAATCTAGACTGAACTTTACATACCTAAATGTACGATTCAAAGTTAGAGTCGAGTTTGCTAGGATTATAAACTGCCACTGACTCTTATCAGTTTATCACACCATACTTAGCCCCTTCACTAGTAATATTAAGTGGAGTCTTTAACGAGGCTAATCACACCCACTGTGAGCTACCGCTACAAAAGTGAAACATTTCATGTCACGTCCATTTTACCTTAACAATGCAGCATTGCGTTTGAAAAGAAAATGCTAGCAAAGTAAACAAGCGCGAATTCGCAATAGCTGCGACCACGTACGCACATGCTTACACGCGTGGGGACATTTTTGTGGACCGACCGACCGACAGAGCGAGCTATAGAGCTGCTGGTCGCAGCTAAAAAGTACCGTTAGCCAGTATTTAAAGTCCCACTGAAACGGAAGTTAGAGCGTCTTTAGCTTCTGTACTGTGACGTATTTCCCAGTGAAACGGAATATTTGAGCGGTGTACAGTTACAAGAGGGATTTAAATCAAATCCTTCGCATTTGATTGGACCGCTAAACAGTGGGCGGGGCTTAGAGTTTAGCGCGATACGGAGCTACAGAGAGAAACGGAGCTACAGAGGACTGTTGGCTCCACACACACCAGGTTGAAGAATGATTGATGGGTGGATGTCATGATATTATTGGTTGAAATTGGTTGGTTCATGCTTAGGTAAGCACACGGCATATTTTGTTTTACAGGAAGAAAACATGATTGGATTTTGATATAAGAATACAAAGAAATTGATTTTTTTTTTTTTTTTTTTTGGCATATATTGTTAAATAGGTGCACAATATGACCGGGGATGTGATCTAAAAGGGTTAAAAATACATTTTTCATTTCATCTCTTTAACTGGTTATCCGGCTAACAATGCCCAACACACATCTGAAACCACTGCTCCTAGCCAGAGTCGAATCACAAACCTTAAACCTTTGCAGGCAAAACAAGCTAGCAAGCATGTCAACTTTAGCAACCGAACCAAACATGCTAACCAATTTCCCATTATTCAACCTTTTTAAACAAGTTGGGAAGAAAGCAACGTTAATCTATAAACCTGATAAAAACTACCACAGTTACCAGCCAGCAGTGACCACTATTTACATTTGAAGGATAATGTAACTTACATTATTCGGAGTTTCGGCCACTTAAGTTGTAATGTTATCCAACCTGCACGTGCTACCATGTGACGTGACTTCGGGGTGCGTTCCACAACATAACCTAGTGGAGCCTATTCAAAATACTCTAGTCCATAAACTACCATTTGAACGTTAATATGATCCTGAACATAACTTAGCCCTTTCAGATGGCAATGTTATCAGTTTTCGGGAGCTCTGACAGATAGCCTAGTAGTTCATTCTCAGCTAAAGGAAAATAGGAGAATGTTGAAATAATTTTCCGGGACAACACAAGATTTTCCAGGACATTTTACTTTTTCTCTCATTTTCCATGTGTTTTCCATGACTGGAAAATTGGTCAACTGTTTTCCAGGTTTTCCAGGACGCGTGGGAACCCAGCTCTGCGCTAATTTGCACAACCCCCTCAGCTTCCTCACACATATTTGATGAAGTAACCTGCTCCTCACATGTGGCTCAAGAAAGGCCAACATTACTTCCTCTCTGTCATGTATCTGGTCCTCAACAGCCTCCATTTCCTCATTGCTTCCTCATCTAAATGACAATCAATATGACACATGAACGCAATATTAACACTACTCACAATGAGGATGAAACAGCGGTTGAGAATATGATAATGTTTCTATTCTTATTGTAAATAATTCTTTGTTCTTATAATCCTTTGATGACGAGTCATACAACGGGATGGTGTACACTACATTAATTATTGCCGCCTCCAAGCTCTTGGTGTCCTCCGCCATTTTTCGAAAACAAACCCAAGAACACCTCCTCGACTCTGATTGGCTAAACGGATAGTGGCAAATCTGTCCGTCCAGAAAAAGTTGAACTTTCTGTCTTTCTTTATTTTTTAACCTGTGACTCAATTTTAAAACTAGCCCAATTTGGTGGCAAACTCAATTTATAATATTTGTCACAGGAATTGACAACGACAAACAATACTCAATGAAGAGTACTATGAGAGGGTCAGGCTTGTCGGGCTACTAAAGGGAATACGAGGTCGAAGAAGAAAACGTGAATATGGAGGAACTGATTTTTCTCCACAGTATCATTCATCAGGAAGCCCTGTGTAAATGTGTGTTGAAGCTCAACCCTGTTGAAGTGGTAAATAAATCAAAACAAGGTTACAAAGTGCTTTACAAAACAAGATAAAATCACCAACAGAGTTCAACAATTGGAAAAGGATAAAAGAGAAAATTAAAAACTAAAAAAAATCATGATATAAAGCAATAAAAGGGAAGGAATAACAGCCACCCTAAGAAAATGCCTTTACATGAAAGTAAGGAGTGACTTAAAGAGTTCAGAGTTCCAAAAAAATAGTGGAAAATAACCATGAAATGACTCGTCCAGCATAATCAAAGTCCCCTGAAGCCAAACAATCCCAAATTGACTTGAAAAGACCAACATTTCTACCATTATTTAGCTGAAATTGTCAGTCTAGCCGCTGATTAAAAAAAAAAAGTTCACACCAGCTTCTTTCTCTAGCATCAATATTTGAAAAATGGTTTGAGCGTGTGCTTTTCCTGGACGTTTCAACAGAGAGAAGCGTGTGAGAACTATTCCTTTAAGGCCACCTATGGTTTTGTAAAGACATTCTTGGTTTCCTAACAACACAAACTGAGATAAAACTCAAAATACTCATAGCAAATATTCTTTATTGCATTGCAATCAATACAAAGCATTGTTGCACGATACTCCACCAACACAGACAGAAACGGAAGCAATAAAAGTAGGGTCATAATTACATATTCTAATAATTTAAATATTTTCTCCAATATATCACATAATTCCTCAGATAGTAGTTACCAATACCTGCCATTCTGCGGGTATTGGTGCTTTCGTTTACCGTAACATATACCAAAATAAAAATTTAAAAAATAATCACTATTCATGGGAGAGGATGTTCAGTTTTTTTTTTATAGCCTCTTTCTCCTCACAATTGACATGTGTTCATTCATAGTAACAGGTAACGGGTGAGGCCTCCCCCCCGCAGCTCCCGCAGGCGCTGGCAGTGTCGCAGCATGTTCAAAATCCCCTGAAAACGCTTGTCCACCTTCATCTGAGTGAATTCACGGATGTCTGCCTCCACCACAAAATGCTGACCTGTCGTGGATGAAGACGTTTTATACAAAAGTGAGACCGGTGTTGTTACAGTCAGTGGTGGAAGAAGTACTGAGATCTTTTACTCAAGTAAAAATAGCAATACAACAATGTAAAGATACTCCATTACAAGTAAAAGTCCTGCATTCAAAATCTTACTTAAGTAAAAGTACATAAGTATTGGCAGCAAAATGTACTTAGAGTATCAAAGTAAACGTACTCATTATGCAAACTGTCCCCATTTAGAGTTATATTTTTCATAAATGATTGGAATATTAATACTGATTTATTGACATACATGTACATGTAAGCAGCATTTTAAAGTTGTCAACGTGAAGCTAATCTTAACAATTTAGCTATACTTTTGGGTAGGCTAATCTATAACAATGCAATTTTATAGTTATTTTATAAAGATGATCAAATGTTTTAAATATAAAATATTGATCTGAAAAGTAACTAGTAAGTATAGCTGTGAAATAAATGTAATAGAGTAAAAAGTACAATATTTTATTTTATTATACAATAAATTTGTAATCAAACTGCATTGTATTATATTATATAAAAGATAGAGAACACTGACTGGACCCGATCCCACTTTGAATAAAAGGCGAGTACGAGCCAGATATATAGGCAAACCCGTATATCGGTCTAACCCTAGTTCAGGGGTGTATTTAATAAAATGAAATTAAAAGTACTACTAGGCTACATGCCATCCAGTTTAGCTGGCCACTGTTTATATTCTGGACATGTACTTATTTCATCGACATCATCAACATGAGTGATCCAAAACTACCCATCATCAACTTTGGTGTGCGTTCAACACAAATAACGAAGCCGACATCCTTGCCAGTAGCACAGCAGCTTCTATCCCAACGTACCTTTTGTATCTTTCGTCTCCTCGTCCTTGAAGCGCTGGTAAAGCTTGCGTGTGTTGTTGTTCATGGTTTTCGCCGACTGGTGGAGGATCTTGTACTTGCCCGTCACAGCCGTGTTAATGCTGCGCACTGCAGCGTTGAGCTGTTCGTAACTTACACGGCCTTTCATGTACCTGGGTGGGACAGAGCATTTGCTTTGAGAGAATAGAAACGTAAGGCTTAAAAAGACAAAGACATTCAAATCAAGAAGTAGAATAATTCAACTCGTTGCAATACATTACACAAGCTGCTCCAGCAGCAGGTTCACTATAGGGCTGGGCAATATATATCGATATTATATTGAAATCGTGATATGAGACAGGATATGGTCTTAGATTTTGGATATCGTAATATCGTGATATGGCATAAGTGTCTTTTCCTGGTTTTAAAGGCTGCATTACAGTAAAGTGATGTCATTTTCTGAACTTACCAGACTGTTCTAGCTGTTCTATTATTTGCCTTTACCCACTTAGTCATTATATCCACATTACTGATGATTATTTATCAAAAATATCATTGTGTAAATATTTTATGAAAGCACCAATAGTCATCCCTACAATATTGTCACAATATCGATATCGAGGTATTTGGTCAAAAATATTTGATTTGGTCCATATCGCCCAGCCCTAGTTCACTACCAGGAATAATTACTTCAACATTTTGTATTTTGTGCCCACAGGGATGAGCATGAAAGAAGTTTTTATTCTGGCTTCCAATGATGCACTGAACAAAACCGGAAAGGTCAAAAGCAAAGTATGTCTATGTGCACTATGTTCTTCTTTTTTCACTAGTGCTGTTTTTAGTGACAGTTTTCCTATATTTGGCTAAATAAACATTTACATTTTTTGGCATTTAGGTTTTAGCTCTTAACCAGAGTGACTTACAATGAGAACAACAGCAGAAACAGCTTCCATTCCTAGATCAACACCAACATTACAAGCAACTACAAATAAGAAGGTCAAAGGTCAGGGTCACAGTGCTGGTGCAATACTCATGTGACTAATGAAGGTAAAACAAGGCTTTCTGAAGCCAATTGTATTGAAAATGGGTTCACTACTGGAAGCTTCAATTAACAGCACACATGAGTGGCATCTACTGGTGACATAGATGTAATGCAGTTGAATGAGGCACCATTACTAGAGCTGGGATTGTTCTGGGATTTAAAACGGGTATAACAGTTCTGTGTTTGACTGAACTTTAATTTGTAATTTTGAGGATGATGCATGTTATTTGGTAGGTCTGATTCTATATGTATGTTTCTATTTTTGTTGTGTAGCACAGTGATTCTCAACCTTTTTCATATTAAGGACCCCTAATTTAGTTCACATTAGGGACACGGACCCCCATTTGATGAGATTTTGTCTCTCGGACCCAAATCTGAGAATATTGTTATTGTTAGATATGATTTTGTCCAGAATTCCATGACTGTCTGTATTGTAGGTAGAGAGATAACAGAGAAACTATGATCAAAACAGTCATTCTTCTACATTCTCTAATTGTGTTAACTTCTTGTAAATGAAATAATGGTGAAGTTTAATAATTCATCAATTTGCTGGGGACCCCCTGGAACCCCCTCAAGGACCCCTGGTGGTCCCCGGACCCCACGTTGAGAACCACTGGTGTAGCAGAACTATGCTGCTATTACTTCTATGAAATGTGCTCTACACATAAAGATTGACTGATTGATGCAGTTTGACATGGGTCTGTTACAACTAGAGATTATGTCTAAGCATATTTTGGCAAAGTATATGCTTGGGTTTTGAGACTATGTATGTGTAATGGGAATAAAATGCTCAGTGCTCATATTAAGAAACTATTTCTTCAGCAGTATGACGCCAAAGTTTCAAAAGCTCAACCTGTCAAACCAAACCAGTCATGTGATTATTTCCGCACCAAAGCAAGTATCAGCACACTGAGACGGAAGAGATTTTTTAGAGAGGGAGCAGGGGTGGAAATCATTCAGTGTTGGGTACTGCTGAGGTATTAATACTCACTGAGGGATGCTCTCAAACTCTGGCGTGGTGATGAACTCCATCTCTCTGATCTGGCTCTTGTTGGCCTTTTTGACGTTTTCATGCTGGACCGGCTGCGGCTCCACGGCTCCGTTCTGGCTCGGTGCAGGTTCACTTCCACTGAGAGATCAGACCGTGGCCAAACAGCATTCAGTGCAATTCAATGTTGGTGTCAAAGTTGAAAGTTCTCTATCAAAAGTCCTGATACAAAGTTACAGTCTATGTCACATGATCCCACATCCCGTCTTCCCAGCTCAAAACGATGCCATTGGTAACACTTTACATTAAGGGTCACTAAGTTAAGGGTTAGTTAATGCTTAATAAGCATTAACTAACCCTTAATTAACAGTTAACTAATGTGTCTGGTAATCATTTACTAATGGTGTTCATGTTAACTAAGGTATTAATTTATACAATATTTAATAGTCATCTTTATAAACTATTAAATAATGTATAAATTAATACCTTAGTTAACATGAACACCATTAGTAAATTACACATTAGTTAACTGTTAATTAAGGGTTAGTTAATGCTTATTAAGCATTAACTAACCCTTAACTTACTGACCCTTATTGTAAAGTGTTACCATGCCATTTGTGGCTAAATACCTCTGGCAAAAGATATAGCCTACAACCTATTTGGGAAAATAATGCTGAAATTATTTTGTGGACAGTGAAATGATTGGCTAGCAAACTAGTTACTGTCACACCATAACAATTGATTTTCTGAAAGAAGATCATTACCAAAAACATTGTACATGTTTAAAGGTAAAGGTTTAATTGTAAAAAAAAAAACTTTTGTAGACCTTTTTCCTAAAAGATTCATGTTTCTTGCCATTATATGAGGGAAATATACTTGGGACTAAGGGTTTTACATTTTGAGTGGAGGTGCGCCAATTAGGGCTGGGCGATATGGAAATCAATATCACGATAATCATAAGGATTTTTTTCAGTATCTCTCTCTCTCTATATATATACACACACACACACATATATCATAATATGGCTCATGTATGCAAAATCCCATGTTAAATAATCAAATTAATGTTCGTCCCATTGAACTGAATGGTAATATTGCACATGATGTCAAACAAAACTGAAATTTTCAAATAATATTCCTACCATACCTCACTTTGTCACAGCTTTTCAATAAAATTTGCTTGTCAATCAATTTAGACAGCAGAAATGTGTCACGATATCCCAAAATCACCATATCATCACAACATGATTCCACTGTAAGTCAATAAATGATAATACTGAATCATCACCCAGCCCTAGTAACTATAGTGCCAATAGTATCTATAGTATTGGGATCAGCTCCTTGAGAGCATTCCAGGGGGTCCCCAGCAAATTGATGAATTGTTAAACTTCATTATTTTGTCATTTTAGAATGACTATTTTGATCATAGTTTCACTGTTATCTCTCTACCTACAATACAGATAGTCATGGAATTCTATACAAAATCATATCTGACAATAAAAAATATTGTCAGATTTGGGTCTGAGAGACAAAATCTCAAATGGGGGTCCGTGGTCCTAATGTGGACTAAATTAGGAGTCCTTGATATGAAAAAGGTTGAGAACCACTGCTCTAGCCTATGTTATGCAGCCTGTTTTTATATTTTATTATTTAGCAAATAAATAAATGTAATTGATGCACATTGTGCTTCGATTGAGACTCACATCTGGACTACTTAAAAGTACCAAAATTTGGTACCAAAACATCCTTTGGTTTCCTTACACTGTTGGCAGCTTCTTCCTGGGCATGTGTGCAGGCATGTTGTCCTTAAGGTGCTGTGCCTCCTCCAAATCATTTTGGAATGCCCTATCAAGTTCCTGGAACACAAAGAAATGCCCTTCATTTATGCAGTCCATCCTTTAGGAATGATGTCAAGTTAGCAAAAACAGCTGCACAGGCACACATACACACAAAACAAAACACACATACAGGCCCATATCCAGTGGAATCTGCATTATTTTACAACACAGAATATGACTTAGCCAATTGCATCCCATTCTTTCTTTTCAGGAGACCCCGCCACACCAAACTCCATTCAAAATTCTGGTAATTTAATGTTTCCTTGCTTATCAGCAAATGTGCATACCTTGTAGAACATGACTTGAGACCTTTAACCAATCTTCAGGGTCTTCTGGTAAATTTGGCCTACAAGTTAGGGCTGAACAATAAATCAAAATTTTATCGAAATCGCAACATGGCCTACTGCAATTTTCAAATCGCAGGAGGCACAATATTTGTTTAAGGCGAAATGTGTGTCAAAATAGCATTTTAAATGAAATATTGTGGTGCTGCAGAGATGTCCTGGCCTACACATCATATTCTACAGACTTAAGAAAACATCTTTGTTTGGTACAGATCCCCGCAAAAATCACACCATAATCATTTTAATACGTTTTTCAATGAAAATCAGAGCAATGATGTAAAAATGATCATTCCCTCTAATATCGCAAATCATATCGCAATTGCAGTATCAGTCAAAATATTCGCAATTAGATATTTTTTCAAAATCGTTCAGCCCTACTACAAGTAATCCACCAAGCAGCACTTTATTTCTATAAATTTCAAGTTTTAGAAATGGAAAACTTTTGGTGGAAAACAACCGCTGTAACTAAGAGGCAAACCAGATCTAAAAGTTGAAATTTTATTGCAATAAATTCTGCTTGGTGGATTGGATCTATGCTGAATTGAAGAGTGACTTCTAATGAATCAAAGGTGGTCTTACCTCATGTTTTAGGAGGTACTGTATGCACGTGGCAATAAGCAAGGCAGCGTTACACTGCCAGATTTTTGAATGGAGCTCGACTTGGCATTTTTCTCCACAGAGAACATCAAGCATCGGGGCTAGATAGGACCGTTACCTTCAAACGCTTCAGTTGGTCATTCTGTCGGCCCACGCATTTTTCAAACTCGAGGAGAAGTCCGTCGAGCGCAAAGACTTCTTGTCCAAGTTTCTTAATCCTATTTTGAGGCATTACTAAATGTGGAGAGGGAACAGGACAAGGACAAGTGAAACTCACATAAAAAAATAAATAGGAGAAGACAATGCTATCAATTTTGTCTCATATACAGGACATCGCCATGACGTACCAACGACCGAGAGTTCCAGCATGCGTTGTAAGGATGATATCCTGTCAGTAATGTGGCGGGTGATATCCTCCAGGTCACTCATATTGCTGAAAGAGTGAACCAATTAGATTTGATATTTGATCTAATATTACTAAACAGATAAATACACAATACCCCATGTTAGATAAGACAGTATGAAACTTTACTGATCCCCAGATTAGGCTGTTGCTGCAAGAATTATTCGGATTCAGCAGGGTGGAAAAAAAGAAAATGTAAGCACCAATAAGGCTGGGCGATAATTCAATATTATCTTTTATCGTCTTTCAGTGGAATCATATCATGATATGAAGATATTTTAATATCGTGACACACATTTCTGCTGTCCAAATTGATGATGACAAGCAAATTTTACTTAAAAACTCTGATAAAATGGAGGTATGGTCGGAATATTATTTGAAAATTTCAGTTTTGTTTGACATCACACCTAACATTACCATTCGGTTCAATGAGATGAACATGAATTTGATTATTTAATGTGATTTTGCATACATGAACCATATATACTGATATCGAGAAAAATCCTTATGATTATCGTCATACTGATTTCAACCATATCGCCCAGCCCTATAAGCAACAAAAACTATAAAAGTAATAAAAACAAAAAGATAAAGAAATATAATATAAACTGTAGGGTTGTATAAACATAGCTTCTTACCATTTCAACACTTGAAGTAGACTAGTATAGGTAGGAAATACGAGGAAAGTATGGATTACTTAGTTACTTGCATGTACCCAGTGTGAAACTAACGTGTGAGGCTATCAGGAGTTAATTGCATCTACACAAAACACCTGCTAAATAATTCTGAAAACCGCTGCAATTATAACCTTGACACTTATGAAGCTTGACCTCGGGTAAGTTATCGTAACCTCACGTTAACGCTAAACACTAAGAAAGGGATACAAGGATTTTAAAGTATTCATTTCCCAGTTATTGACTAGCCAGAACTATAGTTCAGTCTAACCTACTACCTGCTAGCTCCCGTACATGCCTGATGCCTCTTGTATGAACAGACCGTTACACCTGACTTCATTCACAGCAAATGTTAACAGAATATTTAGAGGTATTTAGTAGCCTATCCTGGTAAATTCGACATGCAGGTAATCCACCGAGGAACACTTCATTTCAATAAAACTCTACTTTTATAATTGGTTCACACTCGCTAACTGCTCCCCGCGAGTTAACGTTGCTTTGGTGAAAGAACAGTGTGGAAAAAGGGACAAGGTAACTGTAAAAGCTGACATTTATTGGAATAAGTAGTGCCGACTTGAAGAGTGGATCCAGTTGATTCATTAAAGGGCTAAAGTCTTGTTCTGTGAGGTATATACGTTCGCCGATAAGCTAAGAAGCACTGAACTGCCCGATTTTTGAATAGGGTTTGGCGTGCCTTCCAGGGCTAGTTAGCTGCTACCCTTTGCTTTGTTTACAAAGCAGTCAGCGCTTTTAGATAATAACAGCCGACGTTACCTACCGCTACCTAATAACACGGCGGCGATAACTGTCTGTCTTCCTATCTATAGACCTAAAACTGCATTTGTAGACGACTTACACAGTGCTACGTTCTTGTTCGTCTTCCAACACAGTATTGCGTTTCCCAGTTCCCGGTCAGTCTGAATTTGAATTGTGACGCGGTACTCGTCACTTCCGCTGCGAACAGGAACCTCTGTTCCAACTTTTTTTTTTTTTTATCAAAAAGCACAGTACAAGGGTTTTTTGGGGGTTTTTTTTATTCGAGTCTTCAAATATACAACAAATTGGCAATGACAATTCTTTCTATATCACCAGAGTAAACTGAGTACAGTACATATGTGTCAAAGACAATAATCAAAAGGAAATAGAGAAAACAAAAACAAAACAAAGAGAAAAGAAAAAGTAAATTAAAGTGTAATTTTTGGGCATTCATGCTTTTCATACATTTTAGAGATTTGGAAAATGTTACTAATTCGTTTTTAAAGGCTGTTAAACAGGGTTGTGTTTTGCAATATTTACATTTGTGTATACAATATTTTGCCAAAATAATTAAATTATTCATTAAAAATTCTATATTTCTATCTTCTATAAACATTCCAAATTTGACAGTACAGAGTACAGTACAAGTACAGGAACAAGAGAAACACCTTTACAATTCTCAAGATGTCAGAGAGTTAGTGCAGTTACTCTGGTTTTAGATACACATGTTTATTTGCAAATTTTTTCTGCAAATCAAGCACACCTGGCCTAATACTTACTTACCACAAATTTGTTTTTTTTCTCTACAGGATGACCTCTCCGATGCTCTGTAAAATACAGCTTGGAAGGTTGGAATTTTCACGACTGTTATTTCCATGTGATGAGCACCGACAAAGCACAGATTTGGTGATGATGATGCAATAAAAATATTGACTAATAATGTAATAATTTGACTTATTACATTCTTCTTATTCTTACTGCCAGGGTTGGCTGTACGGACAAAAAAAAACGCAATTATTATTTATTCATTTATTATTATTTATAAATCACGCAATTCCCCCTTTATAAATCCGAATAATCGTGAAATGGCACACACGTGCACGAGCCTCATACTTCGCCCCCTTAAAGGATAAGGCTGGTATTTTTTAATGCATTGCTTTCCGTCAACAAAACCTATGAAAATAACAAAATCAGCAATGATTTTGTTGTTGTTGATTTGGTAATAACTACAACAGAAACGATGTCTTTGTGAGCTGTATTTCAAGGTTTTTAGCTTACAATTGGAGCCAATGACTTCCAGGTTGACGGCTAAAAACGATACGTGGGAAGTCAGAAAGTAACGGGAGTAGAGCAAATGCATTGTTGATTTTGTTATTTTCATAGGATTTGTTGACGGTAAGCAATGCATTAAAAAACACCAGCCTTATCGTTTAACTCCCACAATTAACTATAGATGGTTAATGAAACCTTAGTTAAAGGTCCCATATCATGTAAAAGGGAATTCCCCTTGCCTTGTGATTATAAAGAAGTTGGATGGTCTATCTAAACATGGTGAAAGTATCAAAACGCACGGCCGCCAACTAAATCCACACAATCCATATTAGAAAAGCGAGCCTCTAAACGAGCCGTTTGGACTTCCGTAACTTTGGCTCGCTCATTATCATTTTTGTAAGAAATAATAGACTAACAAAGTGTTTTTTTCAAAGCGGTTGAGCGGTTGTCATTGTTTATTACCGGAGAGTTTTCCCTACCTGTAGCTGCCGGGCCACGGTGTCTCACATTTCACTCTTGAAATGATTAGCCAATTGGGACAGAGGGGTCGTTAATATTAATGAGCCTTAAAGACACGGCGACAGAAACAGCCTGTTCTTGGTAAGGCTCAGAGAGATGCTGGAAAATGAACTTGTCAAAATGGATTGAGAGTGTTTTTGGTACATGACACCACACACACAGCTTTGAATGAACCTCAAGACACAAAATAAAACCCTGGAAAGTGTAGAATATGGGACCTTTAAACAGACACATGCCTGTGCTTTACATTGATGAAAACAGCATGGATGCACTTCCTCACTGGATGCACTATGTGGATTTGTAATCCCATTTACCGCCCTACTATTATCACAACCTTGTCACAGCTCCAGTTTCCAGTTTATGCATAATGACATTCATACACCATCAGTTACGAATTAATGTAATAGTGTGAGACTATTACATTATCTGGGAATTCATTACACTCTGCATTTTGACACTGCATTTTGACACGTTATTACATTATCAGTTGCTAAAGGCACTGAAACATGGGGTAGCTTGGAACAACTTGCATGTTTTTCTGCCTCTGAAGGCTTTTTTAAGGAGGCGGGGCTGCAGTATCAAGGAATGTTCTTAATAAGCTGTTAAAGCTAGTGGTCAGCTCATTAGTCGCAGATCATTCCCCATTGATACTCTACTGCATGTCATTCTTTCTCTCTTCCCCATACTTTCCATCACCCTCCTCTGTGTACTACTTAACAAACTGGAAATGCTTTCAAAATAAACTTAAAGTATAGAGTATGCAGCTATATTGCACAATGTTATTTATTTAATAATAACATTTCTAACATGTTATTCTTTTCATTCTTTATAGCAGTGTATATGCAGTGTTTCTCAACCTTTTTCATATCAAGGACCCCTAATTTAGCACACATTTGGGCCCTGAACCCCCATTTGATGAGATTTTGTCTCTCAGACCAAAATCTGAGAATATTTTTATTGTTCGATATGATTTTGTCCAGAATAGAGAGATAACAGTGAAACTATGATCAAAATCTAGTCATTCTTCTACATTCGGTAATTGTTCTTGTAAATGAAATAATGAAGTTTAACAATTTGCTGGGGACCCCCAGGAATGCCCTCAAGGACCCCTGGTGGTCCCCGGACCCCACGTTGAGAACCGCTGCTTTATAGCAATTACCCAGAAAGCCCAAATTTATTTTAGGCATTCAGGGTATCTTTTTCCCCACTTAAAAAATGTTCCCTTAAATCTATCCTCAGATACTTATGAAGACCTCTTGCTGCATTATATGAATAACTCTTAAATATCCAGTGGAACCATGTAATTCCATGGACATATGTTTTCCCCTTGTGTGTCTATCTTTATGCTTATATGATTCTATTGTCCCCACAGAGTATCGGAGAGTATTTTATTCAGATTATCTATCCTGATGCCTCAAGTACAGTGCTGACCAATTTAATGTACCAGGCAACTCTTCCATTAGTCCGCCTGTTAACTGCCCATGGTGAGGTGAAAATCCAGTTTGCGTGTGTGGACACATGCCAAGCTGTATCCTAAGCCAGCCAAGTCCCAAGGCATTTCACACACAAATCTTATACAATAGCTGTTGGCAACAAAATGCATAAATGTCAAGTCAAGTTTATTTATATAGCCCTTCATCACAAATGCATGTCTCAAAAGACTTTACAGAAGACAAGCCTACAAAGATCTAACTAGTCAGCATTCAATCACAAAACAAAATGAGGCAATACAGTATGCAACAAAATAAAACACAAGGAAACAAAGCACTCATCGCTGTGATGCTTTCACACTGCACTTCCCAGACATCACCTGTCAATCAAAAAGTATGTCCAGTACTGTGACGTCTTTCTCCTTGGATTTTCTGTTGGTGCAGTTTGAGTTTCTGTAGGTGGCGCTCTTTTCTTGGTCTGTTCAGCCATGGTGGCTATACACAGGAGCGCATCTATGTTCCCAGGGTCCTATGTTCCCCAGATTTATATGGCCCATAATGAGAACATGACAAAGGGTCCTATGTTCCCAGGGTCCTATGTTCCCCAGTTCTACATATGTGCTCTCCCAGGGCCCTATGTTTAACCCTAACCCTAACTAACCATATTACGCGAATACAGAGCTGGGGAACATCTTTTTCAGGTTCCCATTATGTGCTATATAAAGCTGGGGAACATAGGACCCTGGTAACATAGGACCTTGGGAACATAGGACCCTGGGAACATAGGACCTTGGGAACATAGGACCCTAGGAACATAGGACCCTGGGAACATAGGACCCTGGGAACATAGGACCTTGGGAACATAGGACCCTGGGAGAGCACATACTGTATGTAGAACTGGGGAACACAGGACCCTGGGAACATAGGACCCTTTGTCATGTTCCCATTATGTGCCATATAAGTCTGGGGAACATAGGACCCTGGGAACATAGGAATGACTCCCTATAGACAAATAGGTTGTTTTTAGCCCCACGACAGCAGGGGCTCTATGGATGGAATGGTCAGTCGGTCGGTTGGTCGCTCTGTTCACCACTTTATGGGTCACGTGGCCCGCAGGGAGTTACACTGCAGACTCTCAAGCGGGAGACCAGAGTTCGATTCCTGACAGAGACACTTCCACAAAATTCAACATCGTGGGGCTGTTACACTCTTGGTCTTGTTACTCTAATACTCAGTGATTTCTGTAAGGGGATACAACAGAGAACATCTAGCCACTATCAAGCTATATTTGTACATTAAACTGACCTATTGTAAAGGTAGCAAAAATTCCATATGCATATTTGCACATCTATTTACTTTATTCAGAAATTGTAATGAAGCATCAAATAACTAATTTATCATATTATTAAAGAGTAACTAAAACCCAAACCAAAATCTTTGGTGAAGCCTGACACCTAATGGTGAAAAATAGGGTACTGAACTGGCCTTCTCCTATTGGCTGGTCTTTGTGCCAGGTGATGTCACCACCTGTTGTACTCTATAGAGGGTGACATCACAGGGCACAGAGACCAGCCAATAGCAGAAGGTCAATAGTTCAGTACCCTACTTTTCACCATTAGGTGTCAGGCTTCACCACAGATTTAGGTGGGGTTTAGTTACTCTTTAAACCAAATTAAACTTGCAGTAAGCGATTTTCTGACCACTAGAGGGCGACAGAAACCGCAACACATTTGTAAGTAAACCACAGCAAAGCTGCTGGATTATGGAGGCCCTTTAAGGGCAAACCTATCGAAGGGCAGTGCATAAAGGCTAATAGCTAAGCTAGACGTACCTTTGGAGAAGTGTCACCGGTTACCAGTTTCACTTTGCCAGATTTTTCTCCCGCTGAAGGTTACATGTCCCACAATGACAAGTGAAGAGGAAGATAGCAAGTTCACTAGTTTAACAAGTTTACACGCATCATTGATTCCGCCATTATGAGATTTTTTTTCAGGAATGGGAGGGGGAGAGTGCCTCTTTCAAACAGCGAGGGAGGTGCCAAACTAATTTTAAAAAAATGAAAAGCTATTGAATGGCCCGGGAGGAGCTTCGTTCCGGCGCGGAATTTGACAACAAGCTTTAGAAAAGAGGTGAAAACAGCAACATAGCTGGCTGCTGTGTGGATATTGGTTTATATCATTATGTCTCAATGAAATCTCTACATAGCACACACTAGTTTCAGGATTGGTTATAAGGTCTGATATCGCTTATTGCAGGTTTAAAAACAAAAAAACAGATACCTTGCACATACTGGCTAAGGTTAACTTAGTGCCACAATTAGCAACGTTACCTACTCTCTCTCCAGCACCCATATAATGTGGAACAAGTGTTATTAGTCGCTAGGTTACAGCCAGGCAACAACAGTCAAGTGGGAAACCATCCATGTTTCCCAGCTTACTGGAAGTCTGTCCAACCTGGCTGTCCTCTCTTAGAACAAGTCTCCCAGTCTCAAGTCTCTGCCAAGTGTTTAACTATAAAGGGGACAGGTCATTCTGCTTCTTATATTTTTATTACCTTCTTATATTTGTCTACTTTCTTATATTAATTCCAAAGAAACCGCTGTTGTTGCTTCTGTAGACATAAACTGCATCACTTCCTATGCAGCAGAGGATTTTTGCCGGAAAAGGTATTTAGGGTATTTAGTGCAGCAAATGTAAAAGCTTTCATGAGCTGGCTATAGGTTGAATCGCTATTGTATGGTGTCGATCAGCAATAGAGTAGTAACACAGATATTTATTAGGTAACACTTTACAATAAGGGTACATTAATTAAGGGTTTGTTAATGCTTAATAAGCACCCTTAATTAACAGTTAACTAATGTGTCTGGTAATAATTTACTAATGGTGTTTATGTTAACTAAGGTATTAATTTATACATTATTTAATAGTCATCTTTATAAACTATTAAATTTAATGAATGTACCCTTATTGTAAAGTGTTACCATTTATTCATATGAAAAGTTTTGCATTGTTACTTTAATCCATGTTTAAATTGAACATTGTAGCATGAGTGATACACTGATGACAGAAGAACATAGATTTGGTGATGGATGGCGTGTCAATGTCTATTCATATAGTTGGTGATGGATGGATTAAACATCAGTGCTTGATTTAGGCACGGTGGATTATGAGGAAGGTTACATTGTCTATTTGAGACGCACACTCACTTGCAGATGCATGTGTGACACCCACTAAAATGTGGTCACATTTGTGGTTAGGTATTTAACAAGAGAAATGTACTTGGTGATTTTACTTCTCAACTGTAGGGGGCAGCGTGAGGCTGTGGCTTAACCTTTGAATAGCCGTGATCTGCTGGTTCCTCTTCCCCTCATAGTTGCAGAGGATTCAGAGAAGCCAAGCCACGTCTCACTGTCTCATCCTTTCCTTTTTATGCCTCCGCGCCGGCAACAGCCATGGCCAGAGGCATTATGTTTTCGGGTTGTCCGTCCGTCAGTCCGTACGTACGTCTGTCCGTCTGTCCCATTCTCGTGAGTGCAATATCTCAGGAACGCCTCAAGGGAATTTCTTCAAATTTGGCACAAACGTCCACTTGGACTCAAGGGTGAACTGATTAGAATTTGGTGGTCAAAGGTCAAGGTCACTGTGACCTCACAAAGGACGTTTTTGACCGTTTATGACAAAATTTCACACAAATGTCTAATAGGATAAAATGATAAAGTGATGACATTTTATACCCAAAAGTTCAAAGGTCAACTTCACTGTGACATCATAACGTTTTGCGTACCACTGTAGCTGAGAAAACGATCTTGGGTCATTCTACAAAAACGGTGGAAGTGCTGTCACTTTTGCAGACACCAAAATCCTTTAAGTTGACCTAATAATCACATTAATTATATATGTTCAATAAATAAAGACTGTCCTTGCAATGATAAAACAAAGTTTATTGGTGGAGGCATACAACCGCGAGGCGGTTATTTCTAGTTTTTTTCTGGTTAGTAATGTGAAATAACAGTTTCACAAAATTATTGTATGATTGCCAGCTAAATCTGGTCAGTAGAGTTGAGGTAAAAATTTAAGTTTGGTCGATAAATGTGTTGTTGCAACAAGAAGTAGCGTCTTACAAGGGCTCTGTAATGGCGTCAGGGTGTTGTCGTAGCTAGTTGCTAATGCTAACTCCAGTCACATGCCCTCCCTACGGTGTCCAACGAACAACAGTTAATATTGCGGTTAAAGTTAAAGTAATATGAAGATGTTAAAGGAATAGTTCACCCAAAAATGAAAATTCAGTCATTATCTACTCATCCCCATGCTAGTTGAAACTCTACTTTAGTTTGTTCATCCATTTAACAGTTGCGGAGCTTCCCAGCACGACTCCGTAGCAGCCTTCTCCAAACCAATTGAAGCGTTGGAGGACCGATCTTTAGAGTTCCAAAAATAACAAAAAATAAAAATAAAATGACTCCATACCACTTGTGAAGCATAATCCAAGTTTTCTGACACCACACAGTCCCTCTGTGAGTGGAAAAAAACTAACTTTGATCCATTACTTCATGAAAATCAAGTTGATTAGCATTGTATTTACTTCCGCATTACCAATCCATCTCATGAGTAAATAGATAGTCTCCAATAAATGGATTACAAAGAGATAACTTTCATGTACATGCTGGGACAACTTAAATAAATATAGTTGCAGAGGATTCAGAGAAGCTAAGCCACATCTCCCTGTCTCATCATTTCCTTTTGTTTTTCAGTTTATAATGGTTATAGCTATCTGTCATCTGTCTGTATGTCTATCACACTCACAGTACACACAATAGATTAAACTAAAGGTTACCTTGCTTTTCTTAAACAGAAGCCAGCGACCCTATACAATGAATCATCTTCTAAATCCTGTAGCTGAAATCATAGCTGCCCAACTATTTCAATCTCTTTATCCATTGGAACCTGTACCTTTAATCCCAGAGATTAATGAAAAAATAGTTTGGACATTTTAGCAGGCTTGTATCTATAAAAGTGGGACATCTATTGAAAGAGAGGACTTGTGTGCATGGGGATTTGAAGGCCAATACTTTTGCATTGAAGCTGCCAAATAGCTGAGATTTTGTGCCAGTTTTCCAAATTTGTTTATTTTCTAGGCAAAAATTACAACTGTTCAGTATTTCCCCTTAGAATTTTATTCTTGTCATGGTGGGAAAACTTTTTGAAATTACATTTAGTTCATCATGTGACACTAAAACCCCAGCCAGACCAATGTAATAGTTTTAGGTGGGTTAGCAGCGTAAGGCAGAGTGAGGCAGGTTTCACTGCAGGTTTTACAGACTGTTGAGTAAAATCCTCCCAACAGATTGGAATGATTTCTCTGGTCAGACATCTGATATAAAATAAATACATAAGTAAATACAAATAATAATAAACATGCATGCTTTTGTGGAATCTGATCAAAATGTTGCATTAGAATCGGGGTAATGTATAATGAGCCAGGATAAGTAAAGTAATACCTGTGTATTTGAAACAAAGATATTTGATAAAAGAGAGTAAATAAATCAGAACAGTCTACACACTAATATGTGATGTCCTGTCATTGTTCTCGGCCGTTTGGTAAATTAACATTACCCACTTATCCAAACAGATATCGGTCCATCAGACACTGTTTTAAGCCAGTGAACATCAATACACTCTCACTACTTCCACTTAACACAACCTGTAATCTATAATCAATTTAAAGAAAATCAGTAAGGCATGGGCTAATACAGTTTAAGGTTGTGCATCGTTTGCACTACTCCAATGATAAGTTGGCCAAAATATACCCCAATATCGACCCCAAGTGCCCTAGGTGTCACTATACACCAGCCTCTCTGGGCCACATGTTTTGGTCATGTCCAACACTGATTCATTTCTGGGCTTCCATCTTCGAATCCTTTTCATCTACTTGTAATAAACAAATCCTGCCGGAACAGGATCTGGCACCTCGCGATTTTGGACTACCTGCATTCCGGTACTTATTTGCGTGGACCAAACACCTCTGGTGGCATGAAAGTTTTTGTCTGCCATGTTATAATCCCAGTAGTTGACTCTTCCTTTCCCCTCTATTGAAAAAACTGATTACCCTATTAGAAAGTAGCAGCAAGCGCATAGTAATCACGTCACATGAGTGAGCTGCTCTGCAGAGTGTGTTATGGTAAACTTCAGACATCGTCATGGCTAAAAGACAGTTGAATTTGCTGTCCATTATATGTCCACTGTGGACAGTCGAGAAGGCAAGCATGACATTTTTGTGTTGTAAATGTGTTAGCATATCCTGTAATTCTATTAGGTCTCTGCTGGGACAATAACATCTAAATGCATATGCAAAACAGAAATTATTTGCAGTGCGTGGCTCAACGGTTAGCACTGTTGCCTCACAGCAAGAAGGTCCTGGGTTCGAACCCTGGTCCGTCCCAGGTCCTTTCTGTGTGGAGTTTGCATGTTCTCCCCGTGTTTGTGTGGGTTTCCGCGGGGTGCTCCGGTTTCCTCCCACCATCAAAGACATGTATGTTAGGGTTAATACTCCTGTCAGTGCCCCTGACCAAGGCACTGGCAAAAGAACTGGAGTTGGTCCCCGGGTGCTGTACTGCGGCTGCCCACTGCTCCTAGTGTGTGTGTATAGGATGGGTCAAATACAGAGAGGATAATAAAGTATACAAATACAAATATAATTGGTTGAGTCAAGGGCTGTAAGCCCCACATCAATGTGGGCATTTCAAAACCAGCGCGGTCCAGCTGTGTCGCATTTAGGCTGACTTCTAGCTGCATGGCATGACCATGACACGTTTTATTGCTGTCATTTCATTATTCGCTGACATTGTTTCCTACATTCAAAATAGATATCCTATAAAAGTATTTGTGTTGAATATTAATGTGTAGCAGCGGGAGCGGTACTGCCTTTGCTTTACTGCACTGTTATGACGAAAAGAGAGCTGAGCCAGAAGGCAAAGCTCTCGATCTACTGGGCAATCTTCATCCCAACCCTCACTTATGGTCATGAACTATGGGTCATGACCGAAAGGACAAGATCGCGGATACAAGTGGCCGAAATGGGTTTCCTCAGGAGGGTGGCTGGCATCTCCCTTAGGGATAAGGTGAGAAGGTTGGTCACCCGTGAAGGACTCAGAGTAGATCCGCTGCTCCTTCGCATAGAAAGGAGCCAGTTGAGGTGGTTCGGGCATTTGCAGGTTTGCAGTTCCTTCTGTAAGTGACCAGAGGAACTATCGATATGTTCTCCATATGCCTGCCAGCTCCTGTCACAAACTCTTTAGTCTAAAACTATCACTATTTTTTTAAACGTAAAAGGGGAAATGTCCATTAAAGGACAATTCAGTTTATTTTCAACCTGGGCCTTATTTTCCTAGTTTTTAAGCAGTAATCTCCAACAGTTGAATCCAAAAAGCGACTTGATTTTCTCGACTAAGCTAGTTTACCCCCAGCTAATAGCTAATGCTTGCTATTACGGTCCACTGGATTTACTCCACTGCTGTTGAATGGCTTGTAGGAGGATTGTGATGGCACACAGTCAAGTTAGTGCTCCATCAGGTCTGCCAGACCATCAATCAATCAATATAAAAATCTTCTAATACAAGGCCCACATGGGGCTCACCTTTTTATATTGTCATAAAAACCTTCATTTAATTTGTCAATAAGTGCTTCCTTTTTTAATATATTCTAATGGATTTCTTTTTCCAGTTGCTTACACAGCACATGACTGGGTGACTCATTGGCCTAGTGACCTAATCATCATTTTAATAAAGTGTGCTAATCATGTACTTTTACCAATTTTACAATGTCAATATCTTATCAAGCTCTTGTATGTATCATTATTATAATTGTTATTATTATTATTATTATTACATTATTTATTATATTGGGTTCAGCTGTCATTATACTCTTCAGCAATGAGAGAGTGGGACTGTGTGCTTATTTCACTCCTCAAGTCTCTCTGGTTACAGAGACTTTCTGGCCTTGGAGATATGACTGTTGTGTCACTGGCTCAATTTTCAGAAGAGGAGATTACACTGACCCATCCTGACCTTTACCTTTGAGAGATGGCCTGAGGAAACCACAGCGGGTGGCTAGGGAACATCCTGTCTTGGTTATGTGCCAACAAAATACAACAACTCATATACACACAAAAAAACTGTTTGACTATAACCTTTTTCTGAAATACTAGCGGAATTATGTCATCATGTCTCATCTGACATAATAATTTTCAATGGTCATTCATTCTCTTTCCCTTTTATGTGTATTTTTTTTTTCAATTGTCTAGGCTGTATTTAAATGTTTGCTTGCATGACCAATCCTTACCTATAAAAACACTAAAAAGGCTTATTGTTTTAGCCCAAAGCATTGAGTTTTGTAAAAGAATGTGATTTCAACTATTTTTGAATAAAGTACTGTTAAATTTGAATAAAGTCAGTTGGTCGGTAATTCTGACACTGTGAGACTTAATACACTAATATGAGAATATGGTGTTCACCATGTTTGGTGCAGAGTGCTTTTACACATAGTTGAGCTTGGGAACGTCTGTTATATAACAATTGTACAGAGTTCTAAACCCTTCTGCACTAATACTCTCACCCATTTCTATGGGCAGAAATATGTGTCACTAGAAACTGAAATTGAATTATTTATATTTGAATTTGAATTGCTCAACTTGAATAACTGCATTAAAAAACAAAATTTGAATCACATAATTTGAATTTGTATTGTTTAACTTGAATAATTGCATTGAAAAACTGAATTTGAATAACATAATTTGATATAATAATAATGCAATTATTCAAGTTGAGCAATTCAAATTCAAATATAAATAATTCAATTTCAGTTTCTAGTGACACATATTTCTGCCCATACATTTCTTCCAGACTGCCAAGCAGAGCCGGTCAATAATAGTTGACCTAATTGACTGACCGGCTCATCTGTGGCGCACCACCACAATATTGGCACAGTCAACACAAAAGCAAAAGTCGGTCAATGCATAGAAGTTTATCTAAATCAATCTCTTACACACCTAATGTGCGCATCAAATCATGCTCGTCATTCAGTGATGCACAGACCAGTAGAACAGTAGCATTGTACTCAATCCGACAGAGCCACCCATTGTGAAAACAAAAGTGAAAGTTAAAATTCCACAATTTGCTCCAAACTCGCATGTGTTAGTAACAGTATTTGTAAACAGTAACGCTTTTAATCAGAGATGTGTCAAACTGCTTAAAGCTGCAAAAAATGACATTTTCTGACCACTAGAGGGTCACAGAAATCGCAACATATTCATAAATGAAGCACAGCAAAGCCACTCCACTACAGAGGCCTACTAAGGACAAATAGATACACATTAGGCCAAGCAGAATTTTAGTTTTTAGTGCAAAACAGTAAAACTCTTCAGGCTGTAGGTGGGAAAGTTATGGAATTTGGGTTCTCAAACTTTTTCTTGCCTGTGCAAACTGGTGTATATGTATGTCTGCGTGTGTGTGTGTGTGTGTGTGCATTTGTGTTTGAGTGCACACATCGTCTGCCTGTGTGCATATCTCAGTCCCAGATCTCCATGCTGTTTACCATGCTAAGTATTGCTTATGGTTTAGTAGTGTGTGTGTGTGTGTGTGTCTGTGTTGGAGATGGGCAGTATGCCTGGAGAGCTGCTTGGGTTTCAGGCCTTTTGGAAAATGCTATTTCAGCCATGCACAGCATGCCAAGCGCAGAGACGACGAATGCGAGCTCACATTACACACTCTACGCTGATGGATGGCTGCGCACGTCAGAAGAGCTTTCCTCCACCCCCCCCCACCTGCCCCCCCCAAACTCTGCTGCTTTATTAAGTGTCCTCTTCTAGCTATGTTTCCATCCGACTGGCAAGCAAATTTTGAGCTAAATTTTAAATCGCACAAAAAAAGCAAAAAGCAAATCCAGTGCATTTCCATCAGCTGAGTTGATCTTCCTGAATATAGAACAGAGCTACGTCAGAGAGCATCATCAAACACACATTAAAATGTAATGTGATTGGTGATTGAGAGGATGGGATGGGATAGCATGCACAACTTGCCCATATTTCATGCTTTCATCTTTAGATGAAAATATATGAATGTATGAGAGGCCATGTAGATCTTACTTCACACTTTACTTGCACATACACATGTGAAACACTCATGCATACAATAACACTACTCAGTACTCACACATACATATGAAACAAATCATACAAACTGTTTGCAGGACTATTTGTGCACACACAGTTTAAAGCTGCACTGTGTGAAAAAATGAGTGTGATATATCTTTAGTACTTAATATGAGAATTTATCTATGCTTCATAGGTTCAAATTTTGTTATTAAATATTTTGGAAAAGATGTCACAACCCCGGCTCAAGGGAAGGACAAAAATGGGAGACCACACATGGAATCAAATGCTTAACATAAGATTTATTACTCAAAATATATAATTAACGAAATACCCACATAAAGTATGCCAATCAGTAACATCAGTATTGTATGCAGTGCATGGATGAGTCCGGGGCAAAACTTCCTCTTCCGTGCGCCGGTCATTGTTTACAGTCCGATTAGCAACTTGAGACGCAAGAATGGAGTTGGAGTTGAGAGACGAGGTCTACGACCGGATTGATACACAAGTTTAGGTCCAGACGACATTTCGGCTAATCTCTATAAACAGATATCTACATATGAGACATCGTCTCTCAACTCCAACTTCATTCTCGCGTCTCAAGTTGCTAATCGGACGATGGGTTCCGAGATTGGGCCGGGTGAGACTCATGACAGCGTTCTTTCACAGGAGCTCTACAGCGACACAGCACAAACTCATTATGGATGTTCTGGATCGATATCTCGAGCGACAACAGTTACAGCAGCTCTGATGAGCCCAGACATCCGAGCAAATGCAAGAGACTGCGGTTACATGAGCCAGGTCATTTAATTCTGAATGAAATAATTAAATCATTCCGATTGAAGATTCACCCGCAAGTGTTTACATGAACGCTAAGTAAGGATTGCATGGTGTGTTTACATGCTCCACAGTATGCAATCACAATAAAAGTTTCTGACATGCGCAAAATAGCCTACAGAATCTAACATGGGCTTATGTTTTTAAAAGATGGACCTTGCACCGTTGCACAGCTTTATCAGAACATACTGTACGACTCCAAAAGTGTCAGAAACAGTCATTTTGTTTTGCATCCACAATGATTGGGTACGCTTGTAATTGTCACCGTCATATGCCGAAATTGGCCCGGTTAGGCGGAGTCAGCACTTGATATAAAAACGGGCTGCGCCACCTACATCAAGCCCGAGCGCCCCGGGGTTAATGACGAGTGCAGCCTATTCCAACAAAAGAAAATGATTGGAATGAGCGTTTACATGACGAAATTTTATCCATTGACCGGATTATGAAAGGGTTCTCAAACGGAATGAAATTTCATTCAGAATGGGCCAGTATATGCTGATTGAAGTGGTTATCTGAGTGGAGTCATTCCTATGTTCCCAGGGTCCTGTTCCCAGGGTCCTATGTTCCCAGGGTCCTATGTTCCCAGGGTCCTGTTCCCAGGGTCCTATGTTCCCAGGGTCCTATGTTCCCCAGATTTATATGGCACATAATGGGAACATGACAAAGGGTCCTATGTTCCCAGGGTCCTATGTTCCCAAGGTCCTATGTTACCAGGGTCCTATGTTCACCAACTCTATATAGCACATAATGGGAACTTGAAAAAGATGTTCCCCAGCTCTGTATTCGCTTAATATGGTTAGTTAGGGTTAGGGTTATGGTTAAACATAGGACCCTGGGAACATAGATACGCTCCCATATGACTCTTGGCTGAATCGAATCGTGAACCCTACATCGTGAATCAAATCAAATCGTGAGATTGACACATCTTCCCACCCCTAGTTATCAGTCATTTAATGTAGTGTAGTGAGCCAGCTTGGAATATTGTCTCCACTGTGTCACTGCAATGGGCCGACTATAGGTTCTGGTTCTGGGGAGCGATTCTGTGTGTTCTGTGTGGCTTGGTACTCTCTTGTGAGGGGAGGTTGTCGTTTGCAGCTGTTTAGGGCCGCCAGCGACTAGGTGGGGAGGTTTGGTGCCTCCTTAAAGGAATAATTCACCCAAAAATGAAAATTCAGTCATTAGAGAGATCCCGGAGATCCCCGGAAGAAGTACATTGCAGCTTTCTCCAAAACAACTGAAGTTGCTGGAGACCTGTCTTCAGAGTTAAAAAAATAACGGCAAATAACCATAAAATGGCTCCATGCAGCTCTTCCAGGATAATCCAAGTCTCTTGAAGCCAACAGATCCCAAAGTGACTTAAAAAGACCGACATTTACACCATTATTTAGCTGAAATCACCACTCTAGCTGTTATTTCAAAATACGTCATGTTTGCGCGAACCCCGGCCTCGATAGGTAAGGCTAGCTCCAATTAGCAGAAACAAGACTTCTGGTTTGGCTGTTTAGCCTTCAAAATAAAAGCACACGATTTGAAAATAGGTACTGTTTTAAACCAATTTCTTTGTATTAAATCATCAAATTCAATAAGTGAGCACCCATATTAATGTTTGATGTCCACTTTAGCCTCTGTTCTGTATGTATTCTGCACAGTGTAATACATGCAGCGTATAGTTAAAGCAATTTGTCAATTTAACAATTTTCTACTGGCATGGGGTTGAGTAGATCATGACTGAATTTTCATTTTTGGATGAACTATTCCTTTGAGATAGTTAGGGATGGGGTTTAGGAGTGTACTATATGCAGACTGTTTTATTATTAACTGACCACCACGTAAATATGGAGTTCTACCTTTGCATTCCTGACATGGAACTGGGATTAAGCTAAAGGCTACGGCTGTGTCATTACAACTGGATGCCAATACATGTTTCCACTGAAAAGCACTTGCCCCAGTGCTAACTGGGGCAAGTGTGAACCACGAACCACTGAGCTAGTGGAAACACGATGAAAGTTTTTTTTTGCCAGATGTGAGGTTTTGCACTTGCAGCACATTCAGTGTGCACAGTTTAAGTGAATCAGCTGTGGCAACTTTATTGAGTGATTTAAATTTTCTGATGATGCTCTACCAAAATAATAAAATGAAATATCACTTTAACCTTGCTCTGCCCCACACTCCTGCCAGCCTCTTCCATGGAAAATAGGGTTCAAAGCCAGAACAGTTAGCACTGACACACACACACACACACACACACACACACACACACACACACACTCACAAACACAAACACACACACACTTTCAACTTTGCAACTACATATCCCACAACAGCTCCAGTTGCATTGGATTTAAATGCTAGGCTTTTATCCAGGGGGAAGCATAGGTTGCTCTCCAACATAAAACAAAATAGGGTAATGGCAGATATAGGAAAATCAAGCCTTCATTTGCTCATGAAAGAGCATTCATTTTCAGTTATTTCTTGATGGGCTGGATATGACAACCTTCCCACGCCAAATTGAAAGAAAATCCCCTCCCTGTATTTGTTGAAATGACAGTTAAATTTTTTCAGTCCTTATTCTAATTATCTTAGTTGAATGAGTTGTTTGGTTTAATAGTTGTAAACATGAACAAATGCACAAAAAATCGAATCTGTGATGTTATCAGCAATCATAACCTGGAGTGGCTCTATTGGCAATATCTTGTATTTCAGTGAAGAGCTAGGTAAGAACTAGGATATGTGCCCATTAGGGATACACATTTTCCAAAAAAAACTTCATCGATTTGCACTCAAGTTAACGATCAAATATGGACATTCGTTAGGCCCCAAAAATGAAAGCATAATAATGATAAGCATATTGAAGCTGAATGGAGGCTATAATCATAAAGAACAAAATAAGAATATTATTATGTAGGATGAGGCTACTGATTTTTAGTCTATGTAGGCTCGTAAAATCCTGCTGCATTTTCATCTCACATTCTCATATTCACATAAAACGTTTGCAAAATCCAAAGGAAATTAAAAAGGCCTATTGTTGAACAAATCGGCTGCAGGGGGTTAGCTGCAGTTGGACTGGCTGCGATGACGCAATTCACAAAAAGTCGCTGACCGTTAAGGTTAATCGACGTGATACATAACAAACAATAAGTCGATCATCGATGTTTCTTGAACATCCCTAGTGCCCGTATCACCATAAAATCAGCCTGGGCACTGTCATTGTTTTGAAAGAGTCATTCTCCCATGCAGTCGGAGCAGCTTCAGGATTTGTCTTACATGAGCAAGAAAGTCTGACTTTGGGAGAGACTTGTTCAAACAAGCAAATAGTAAACATGTTGTCCCCCACCAGTGATGTAGTTCCACCCTTGGGTCAGTCAGTGATTGCTGAGTGTACTTGAAATATGAATGAAATTGTATAAGCATTTTCGTATGGGACAATGAAAGGACAGATTGACCATATATTTCTGTTGCCTACTCTCCTCAGAATTAGGCTTACAAGTTATATCTTGAAATGTAGTAACTGTAATTGTCCTGTTTTTACTCAATACAGTACGAAATATAAGAACTACAATACGCAATAAATACAATCCGTACATTACACAATGTACACTACAATACAATTTATAATACAATATACAATATAACATACAACACCAGGAGCGTGAGTGTTATGAATAATAATATAAATGCTAAATGATAAGTGATATATGGTATTGCACAGTAGGTAAGTGGTAATATGATATAAGTTGTCAACACTGAGGCACAGTGGTAGTGCAGTGATGATGCAATAACAGTACAACAGTCCAACAACTGTACAATAACTACAGTGTCTTGTGGTTAGAGGTTTGCCCAAAAATTCTCCATTGACTCTCACTTCAACACATCAACCCAGTCTGATGTCTCCAAGTGTGTAAGCATGTGTAGACTATTATGTTACCTATGATACCTATGATAACTTTAACTGTATTGCTTTACCACTGAGTCCCCATTCATTGTCAATGTCGCCCCCTAGCGGCACAAAGTCAGCGTTAGAGTGTGACTAACGAACTAACGAACGAACGGATGGAGACCGATCCATAGTCCCTTCTTTGGTGGCGGACAATTAAGCCTGAACAAGATCATATGAATAACATACGGGAACTCTCCTTCAGGGTTAATTTCTATAAAAAATGCAAAAATAAGATAAAATATATATATATATAAATATATATAAAAAATAATATATCTGTGGTTGATAGGTTTATTGATCAATGTCAATGACTCAATGATTATTTGGCATGGTGTCTGTAAGGCAGAGTCTGTAAACTGAGAATTTCAAGATAATATACATAATATACATAGGTGCATAGAACTGCAGATTAATGCTATGTGTAACTAATTAACTACAGCAATGTTAGCTAGCTGTTCTGGCTTTCTATGTTCCCTTTCTAATGAAGCCAGTCAGTTGCCACACGAGACTTCCAACACGCACATTTAGGTTATCTTCTTACCGTGAGATGAATTTGCTTGTAGGTCTCGTTGTACAGATGAGGTGAATGAATGTTTGAATATGTTATGTAAATGTGTATCTATGGCGGCCTTATGTCAAGTTCAAAGAAAAGTAGCAAACAGTAATAAAAGATAATCAACAAACTTAGGAGCGTGCGGTTGAAAAACTGTTTCTCTGCGGCGTCTCTTTCTTTTGTCGCACACCTGGTTCAGTTAACCTCTTGCGGCACGTATGCTACGTCATTGGCTGGTATCAGTCTCAGCCAGTCAACTACGGCCAAAAATATGCTCATTAAATAAAATGGCTCCAACAGCTAGCTTGCAAGCAACCTATTTAATCGGCAGAGAAAATGCACCAATATACAAACCATCTGTTGCTGTTCTTAAGTCTTGTCTGTTAAAACTAAATGTCAGTGGACTTGTAGGTTTAGCTCCAGTTTGTAGTTCGTATTCAAATTGAAGAAGTCATAGCTGTAAAAATGTCATATGCATAAATCTTTAAAGTCGTACCTTTTGGAATCGCGCTCACACAAAAAAAGAGACACAATTTTACGACTTTATGTTTTATCTATGACTTTTGACTTTTACGAGAGTGTACGAAAACACAATTTGTATACAACAACTGTATTTATGCACGAATATCAGGAACTGTGCTTGTTTTATTTGGCCTTACTGGTCCGGAAATATTATAAAATAGCAACAAATTAACGTAGCTATCGTTAGCTGGCCAATAAAAAGAAAGAATGTTTACTTTTGTATGTCGGCTCTTTATCGGCGCTTTTGTGTTGTATTTTTTTTGCGTTGTTTCCTGTTCATGTATTTGTTTTGCTGTTCAGCAGTGCATTTTTTTCATTTGCAGCACGTTTCCGTTGTTGCAGCTGCTTTGGGTACTGCATTTGCACCCATCGGCCACTGTAATTTATTAATCAATTCTGTCTTCCATAATTTCTACCCCTCCATTCTGATGGCACAACATATGATGACAGGCAACCAGTAACAATGGCAACAGTGTCAAGTCTATTTTCCAAGATTTGGAAAGTGACCTGAAATATGCAAAAGGCCAGTGGTTCTCAACATGGGGTCCGGGGACCACCAGGGGTCCTTGAGGGGGTCCCAGGGGGTCCCCAGCAAATTGATGAATCATTAAACTTAATTTACAAGAAGTTAACTCAATTATAGAATGTAGAAGAATGACTGTTTTGATCATAGTTTTACTGTTATCTCTTTACCTACAATACAGATAGTCATGGAATTCTGGACAAAATCATATCTAACAATAAAAATATTCTCAGATTTGGGTCCGAGAGACAAAATCTCAATGGTGGACTCTTCAAATGGGGGTCCGTGGCTCTAATGTAGACTAAATTACGGGTCCTTGATATGAAAAAGGTTGAGAATCACTGCTAAAGGCAATAGAGAATTGCCGTCTACTGACAACCAGAGGTAACTGGCACAGATATAAGTGAATGAAGGTGAATGAGCATCCAAAATGAATGTAAGCGACATTGTCCCACAGTTAACATTGTCCCACAAAAAAGTCGTCCTTACAGAGAGACCAACATGTAGGAGTCATCAGCTGCAACTTGCAAAGGCATCATCATGGTATAAACTGAAATTTAGTCATCTCAAATCAAAAATAGCACAAGGAATTCATGTCTGTATCATGTCTCATGTCTAAACTTGACTCAGGAAACATTACACTAACTCATCTGGGTGTTAGAGATTCAGATTGTTATTTGAGGAGATTGTTTAAGCCAGAGGTAAAAAAGAAAAAAAAGAAAAAAGAAAAAGCAAATCTTACAGGGGCAAGTGGAGGAGGTTAATAGACAAGGGGAGGAAGAGAAGAAACATCGGAGAAGCTATTGAGAAAAAGCAAGCAAGACTCTACTACTGTACAGTATGTTTTCATTTTGAACATGTTACACTTACCTTGTTTCTTTCAACTTATTTAAATGTTATTTATAATGGTAACCTCATGGTTATGGTAGTTACCAGCATGTAACTGTCACTTCATTTGACGGCTGACCAAGTGGGAATGCAAACAAAGCTGTGTAATAATTGTCCAAACTAAAAGTAACTATGGATATTGAAAAGCACAATAAATATGCTTGGTCATTTTATAATGCTTTCACTCGCCAGAAAGTTTAATTTCAACATTAAATTTGAATACAAAGAAATCAAATCTAAAAATCTCCTCAAACAGTTCACCTGGCTATGTACGTACCATGTTTGCATTTTTCTATGCTTCCTGTACTATTGCTGTCCATACAAATAGTGATCCTGGATTTGACTGCATAATTAATTTTACTCTCATTGCATGCTTAATCTCATTGATCATCATTTTAGATTGAGAATAAATAGTAGTGCTAAAAGAAAATCTGGAGACATAGGGAAAAAAAACCATCTAGTGATACATTTTACTGGATGGAATTATATTTATTGCTCAGTAACTTCAGCCTACTGAATCTCCTATCAGGAAGCAGTGGGAGTCATCGGGACTGTGAATGATTTTTTATGGCATAATTCTTTTAAATATATGCTTCTCAACTTGTGGTGTTACATACTGCTGCAAACCTAGACTAAAGTTCATCAGGACAATAATATTTGTAGATATTGCGTACTAGCAGTAAGAAATGTCTCGCTAATGTTGTTGGTATTAGTCTTTTCTGTCCTCTTGCTACCTGGGGTGATACCAACATTTCCCATAACCCTAGACTAATGATGTCTGGATTTATATCTGGATTTGACTGTCATTCATTTCAGATTGTAATTTAAGCCCTGCTCCTGTATCTGTTGAATCAAACTATGAGCTGCAGGCAATATGAGACAGGGCCAGAGCATGGTTCCCATACCAAGAGGATGTTCTGTTAAGCCCTGGGGATGACAAGTATGCCTTCTCCTCTCTCTACCTCTCTCTCACTTCCTTGATCTATACAACAGACCAATCTGAAAAGCAATGGCGGCGGGTGACACTTTGGTTAGGTGGGTGCAGATTAGGCGCTGTCACCTCCTCACCATCACCAACCCACAGTTGCTCCATAGCACAAATCTCTAAAATTGCATGAGTGTGTTTGTGTAGTATGGTATATGGTACATGATGTATGTAATTAGTAACACTTTACAATAAGGGTCACAAAGTTAAGGGTTAGTTAATGCTTAATAAGGGTTAGTTAATGCTTAATAAGCATTAAATAACCCTTAATTAACAGTTAACTAATGTGTAATTTACTAATGGTGTT